>NC_080377.1:86189205-86234205 GCF_014773155.1 Arachis stenosperma
TGCAACGGATGCCGGACGCGTTGCAACGGATGCCGGACGCGTTGCAACCGATGCCGGACGCTTTGCAACGTTGGCTGGGGGCATTGCAACCTTGGCCGGGCGCGTTGCAACCTTGGCTGAGGGGGTTGCAGCGGAGGCAGGTCGCGTTGCAACGTTGGCTGGGGGCCGTTGCAACGGATGCTGGGCGCGGTGCAACTGATGCTGGGGTCCGTTGCAACGGAGGCAGGGTGCATTGCAACGGATGCCGGACGCGTTGCAACGTTGGCTGGGTCGCTGCAACGGAGGCAGGGCGCCATGCAACGTTGGCCGTGGCCGTTGCAGCGGAGGCAGGGCGCGGTGCAACGTTGGCTGGGGTCGTTGCAACGGAGGCAGGGCGGCTTGCAACGTTGGCCGTGGCCGTTGCAACGGACGCAGGGCGGCTTGCAACGGACGCTGGGCGCGTTGCAACGCATGCTGGGCGCGATGCATCGTTGGCTGTGAGCGTTGCAACGGAGGCTGGGTTTGGTGCATCGTTGGCTGGGAGCGTTGCAACGGAGGCCCCCGCCGTTGCAACGGAGGCACCGACCGTTGCAACGGAGGGGCCAAATTTTTATATCTCACAATTGGCTCGTGCAATTTTCTTGAAATTTTGAGGGAACCTTGGTAATATTATTTAAAGGCCGCACAAAAAAATCCAGGTCAAAAATCGCACGTTTGCTTCGTTTTTCATTTTTATTGAATTTCCGGCTTTTCGGGTGGGAGAAAAATCGGCAAAAAAAATCACACGGTGTAAATTCACCAAATTTGGTGGATGGAAATATCTTATTTTTCTAGAGGTTGTTGCAAAAAATGGCAACAAAATTCAACCTCTAGAGCAGTTTGCTTGAGTTGGCTGGTTTCGTTGCAACGGAGGCACCTGCCGTTGCAACGATGGCTCGGAGCGTTGCAACGGAGGAGCCAAATTTTCATATCTCACAATTGGCTCGTGCAATTTTCCTGAAATTTTGAGGGAACCTTGGTAATATTATTTAAAGGCTGCACAAAAAAAATCCAGGTCAAAAATCGCACTTTTGCTCCGTTTTTCATTTTTTTTGAATTTCCTGCTTTTCGGGTGGGAAAAAAATCGGCAAAAAAAATCCACACGGTGTAAATTCACCAAATTTGGTGGATGGAAAGATCTTATTTTTCTAGAGATTGTCGCAAAAAACGGCGTCAAAATTCGACCTCTAGAGCAGTTTTCTCGGGTATATCTCCTCACGGAAAAGGATGTCTACCCGTGGCACTTTGGTAATGGCTCGGCAGCCTATTATAAAGGGGAGGGTGATACGTAAAAATTTTATTTCACGTATAACCGGAAAGTATACCGGGTCGTATCAAGTAATAAAACTCACTAAGAGTGAGGTCGATCCCACGGAGATTGGTAGATTAAGCAACTTTAGTTTAATGATGGATTTAGTCAAGCAAACATGGTTTTGATTTTATGAGCATTGTGATTTTTGAACATAATTGTAGGAATTTAAATGGCAAGGAATTTAAAGAACTGGAATATAGAAATAAAATGAAAGTAAATAACTGAAACTTAAAATGCAAGAAACTTAAATGACATCAAAGATAAATTGCAAGGAATTAAAGGTTGCAGAAATTTAAAGAGCATAAGAGCAAAGAGCAAGAAATAAAGAGACAGAATGTAGATGACAAGAATAATAAATTGCAAGAATGTAGAAGGGAAATGGGGTAATGGGTGTTCAAACAACTAAGAGCAAGAGAAATGAGAATTAATGATGGAAAGAATCATTAGGGATCAGAGATGCAAATTCTCATGAATTGATGTTGATCAATTCCTTCTCAATCACGGGTATAGATCCATGGCAAGTGGGCAATTGAATCCCAATCTCTTGGTGATCCAATTTCTCTCAACATAACCAATTGCCACTCTCGTAATCTAATTGTTCATGAGAAGAGATGAAGCTCAATTTCTAATCCGAGCCACACAATTTCCAGAATCTCAACTTAGGGAGGTTACATCTCACATACCAACCAAAGTGTATTGATTAAGGAGATTATGAAAGGATGAACTCTAAACTGAACTATGTGGTTCATTCTCAAATTCACCACACAATTCATATAGATTAACCCCTCTCTTGATGGTGATTGAATCTTTAAAGAACAAGAGTTTCCTCTTGGAGTAACCACTTGAATTGAGAAGGAGAAGATGATTTATCAATGCATTCAAACAAGCAGAGCTCTTCCCCCTAATGAAAGTGGGGTTTAGTGAATCATAGCTCCAATTTCAACAACAATTGCCATAAATGAAAATTAAACTAAGTGTGAAGAAAAATGAAGAAGAAGAAGAAAATGCTTAAAAACTCAAAAAATGAAGAAGAAAAATTCCAAGAAGAACCAAAATAGCTCTCTGGGTATCCTTCCGGAAGTGCTAGAGAGTTCTCCAAGTAAAAGTGCTAGTAAATGCTAAAAGTCTAGAAATCTAAGTGTCAAAAGTCCCCTCAAAGTACAAACTCCTTCTCTCTTTATATTAGTCCTAAAACTCCTTCAAAGGTCTTTAATTGGGCTAGCAATGTGGGCTTCCTCTTTGTTGAATGCTTGGCTCAATGGAAGAAGTGTTGCTAGACTTGGAAGGTGGAGTTCATTCATGATGCTTCTGGCCCAATGGCTTGGCGTTTTTGCCAATAATGCTAGCCTTAATGCACGTTGGCAACGTGCATCATGTTTTCCTGGGAGTGAGCTTTCAGACTTGGGCATTGCTAGCCCAAGTTGTTGCTAACAACTTGCTTTTCTTCTTCTTGACTCTACTTTCATGCTAAATGTAGCCCAGAATTTGAGTGTCAATCCTCTACTTCAATATGGACTATCATACATCATTGGAAAGCTCAGAGTGTCTTCTTTCTAATGCACTTGGAATCATCTCAGTTGGATTTTCTAGCTCAAGTTATGCTTCCTCAAAGAAGGTAAGGTCAAGCTGCCAAGTTGTTGCTGAAAACGCCTCTTTCCTCCCAAGTTGGCAATGTGCCCAGCCTCCCAAGGCTGAGACATGAGGCTGGCGTTGTCACCAAACACGCCCCCTTGTTAGCACGTTGGCAACGTGCTCGTGCTCCCTCCAGGGCTAATTTCTAGCCTTCAACTTTGCTTGTCACGTTGCCTTGGAAAATGCCTTTAGAAGCTGGCGTTGGCAACGTGCTCGAGTGCTTCTCAAAATAGCTTGTTACGTTGCCTTGGGACACGCTTTTGGAGGCTGGCGTTGGCAACGTGCATGCTTCTTCCCCTGGGTGAGCTTCCTTGCCTAGCTTTGCTTGCTGCGTTGCCCCCAAACACGCCTTTGGAAGCTGGCGTTGGCAATGTGCTCGAGCCTTCCTCAAGGCTCGATGCTTGTTGCTTGGCGTTGTCCTTGAACACGCCTATGTTTCCTAGCGTTGGCAACGTGGGTAGAGATCCAAGGCTTGGTGCCTACCAAGCATTCCTTCCTAGCGTTGCCTTAGAACACGCCAATGAAAGTGGCGTTGGCAACGTGCTCAATGGGTAAGATCCAAAGCTTGGTGCCTACCAAGCATTCCTTCCTGGCGTTGCCTTAGAACATGCCAATGAAAGTGGCGTTGTCAACGTCCTCGAAGTTCCTTCCTGGCCCAAGTTGGCAACGCCCAAATGTGCACTCCAAGGTTGCTTGGCGTTGCCTTCAAACACTCACCCTTTCTCCAAGTTGGCAACGTGCTCTTATTTGTTGGCCCAGAATCTTGTCCCTGGCGTTATTGATGAACACGTCAGTTCATTCCCAAGTTAGCAACGCTCTCGAGCTCTTGGTTGGCCCAGAATCCTGGCTTGCATGCGTTGCCAAGGAACACGCCCATGCTCTCCCAGCTCAACAACGTGCTCGAGCTTTCCTATGGCGCCAAGCTTTGCTTGCTACGTTGCTAAGGGACACGCCTTCAGACTTTGGCGTTGGCAACGCGCATCTCCCTTTCCTGCCCAAGCCTTCTTGCTGCTGGCGTTGTCACCAAACACGCCCTTGTTGATGGCGTTGGCAACGTGCTAGGGAGCTGCTTCCTTCCAGGTTTTTGCTCCCTGCGTTGCTATGGAACACGCTATTAGTTTGGGGAGTTGGCAACGTGCCAACCCACTCTTCTTGGCTTGCCATGGATTGTTGGCGTTGCCCTCAAACACGCCATTGTACATTCAAGTTGGCAACTTGCTTTGAAGCTTCAAATTCACCTTCCAGGGCTACTTGGCGTTATTGCCAAGCACTCAAGTGATAATGTACGTTGGCAACGCCCAAGTCTCTTTCTCCTTGCCAAGCTTGCTATATCCCCAATCTTTCTTGCTCAAATTCTTGCTCCATAGCCTTCTTACTTCATTACCTATCATTAACCCAAGAAATTGTCTCAAAGTTTTGCCATTCCATGCAATCAATTTCATGAGATTCATTCATACTCATTCATTTATGTATTCCTTAAATCATTTGCATGAATTTGGCTACAATCAACATGTTCCTTGATATTCTCATGCATGAAGACAAAACTCATAAAAATACTTGTTTATTTAGAGAAAATGAGTGAAACTAAGCTAAAACCAACCAAACTAACTAGCTAATATAGCAACTATGCAAATGCATCACAACACCAAACATAAAGTGTTGCTTGTCCTCAAGAAAAAGATAAAAGACTTTGTCACAAGAATCTAAGATGCAAGACTTGAATGTTTTACCAGAGAGTAATTTTTTTATTGAGCATGTCATCCTCACTTGTGTGGTCATTAATTTATTGTAATTGAACACGGCTATTCAACTTTTTCAATTAAAATGCTTGCTTCAATACTAAATTGGTTAAATTCACTAGACTTCTTTTTCTATACCGTAACACATGATCCTTGAACCATTTTTTTCTTTTCTTCTCCCTTTTTTTTATATATTCCTTCTTATTTCAATTGAGCTCGAAATCTTGTCTTAAGGCGGCTCTTTAGCATAATCTTTCAATCAACAATCCCAAACCAATTGGTTCAAGTTGTTAAGTGTTGAGAAACTCTTAAAGATTTACTAACTCAAGCCTCTCTCCTTAACACATTCAATCACAGGCATATAACATTGAAATTTTATTTGGATAGTGGTGTCCAGCACCTCTTTGGGTTGCTAAATGTTCTGTTATAGAGCTACTCTTGATTGTGAGTTTTCAATCGATAATCCCGAGTTAGTTAACTCAAGTTATCGGGTGATGAAGCACCCCTCGGATTTACTAGCCCAAGTATATCTCTTAACACCAATCACCACAGACACATATCCAAATTTTGTCATTGATGCCTACCCTTTCATTCTTTGTTCTTTATTTTCTTTGTTGTCCAGGTTATTTGTGCTTTTACTTCTAAAGTCTTGTAACCCTTAACCGACTAGTCTTGTATAAGCAAGCATTCTTTTGAATTTCTTGAGCCTTGATTCTTTCACAATAAATGTATATATACTAGCACTTTTCTATGGGACAACATGATTCTTTTTAAGCTAGAATTCTCTCTGTTCTTGCTCAAACTACATCTTTTATTCCATTGACAAGTAAAAGTACTTAAGACAAGCAACTATTACAAACCTGTGAGTGGTGATGCATGGAATGGGCAACATAAAAGAAAATGCATCCTAGAAGGTATACCATATTTCAGACATACATCTTCTTTATTTAATAAAGCATAAAGAAAAACAAAGAAACTTCACCACCTTTAGTCTTCATGTCCCTTTTTCTTTGCTCGATTCTCCTTGCTTTCCTTTGCCCTTTGGGTCTTCTTTCTTTTTCTTTCTCAGTTCTCCTTGTTGTTTCGTTGTTGAGTCCCCCTTTGGATCTTCTTTCTTTTTCCTTCTCAGTTCTCCTTGTTGTTTTGTTGTTGAGTCCTCCTCTTCTCTTTGCCATACTCCTGAGCTTATCATTGTTTCCTTTAGCCTCTGAGCATTAAATCTCACCCTTGCAAGTTTCTGCTCTTCAAATATCTTGCGAGCTTCATTAAAACTTTTGATTTGTGGGTTGAGTAATGGAGGTGCTCCACAAAGGTAACTGAGCTTTTCTTGGATGCATATATCATAGTCAAGTCTGTCCTTATGCCTGGCTTCCCTGAACATTCTGCTTTCATTGAACTCTTTGTGAAATGTATCATGTCTAGCATCCAACCTATGGAGAAGCTCCCTTTGCTGAGCTTGCTCTTTCCTTAGTTGAGCTTGTTCTTGTAGTACTTTCTCCATGGCTCTTTCATATTCAGCAGTTGAATTGTTGATGGCTTCATGCATCTTGGCATATTGTTCTTGTTGTAGTTCCATCATGTGTGTTTGGTATTCATTTTGTTGGCTCATCCATTGAACTTGAATCCCTCTTTGTTGATCCATCAATTGCCAAAGGTCCCTTTGTTGCTGAGCTTGTTCCTCTTGGCTTCTTTGAATTTGTGAATATTGCCCAGAGATTCCTTCCAAAGCGGCTTGGAGTTGATTCATGTTTAAGGTATGGGGTTCTTCCATTTCTTGAGGCTCCTCCTCCTGTCTTGCTTCTTTCCTTTTCTTTCTTCTTGCTAAAGGTTGTCTCTCCAATTGTGTTGTGGTGACAAATTCCAACCGTTCCCTTGTGAGAGGTTTTCCAATAGAGACTACGTCAGTTTCTTCAAATTCTTCCAAAGGCACTCTAGCTTCTTCACATAAGCGCAAAATAGTACTAGGATATCCTAGCCAGCTGTCCTGTTTGACCTTTTGAGCTATGTCAATGATGTTCTTGGCTATAATTTCTCCAACATTGATTTCCCCTCCTTTCATTATGCAGTGGATCATTATTGCTCTATTCACTGTCACTTTGGAATTATTTGAAGTGGAGATCAATGATCTCCTCAATATGTCATGCCATCCTTTTGCTTGAGGTATGAGATCACCTCTCCGAAGTTTGAGTGGTTGTCCATGTGAGTCCAACACCCAATCCGTGCCTACTCTGCATAAGTCACTTAACACATCCATATATCTTGGGTCATTTTCAACCCTTTCTTCATAGCTAGCTTGTTTGAACCGTTTTGGTTTGACCTTTAGCACCCTGTTGATGGCGTCCGGACTAAAATCAACAGTCACCCCTCTTACATAACTCATGTATAGTTCTTCATCATCAAATTCTCTTATCACATTAGTGTAGAACTCATGGATGAGAAGCATGCTCACTTCTTGAGGTTGGTTACAGAGAAGCTCCCATCCCCTCTTCCTGATTATTTTTTGTATCTCAGAGTATTCCTCCTTCCTTAGCTTGAAAGGTAACTCCGGAACAACATCTTTGCTTGACATCCAACTAAAGATGCGCTCATTGTGTTTGGATTTGAATCTTCTTCGATCAAAGGTGTTTTGTCCTTCATCTTCTATGGGTTGCTTGTCCCTCCTATCCCTTGATGATGAGGCCATTGAGATTCACTTGCAAGGGTTGAATCTCCCACACCAAACTTAGTTGAATGCTTGTCCTCAAGCATAAAGAAAATGTTTATGAGTGTAGAGAGATATATGATGACAAGGTAATTAGACAAGCTAGAAAATGATGGTGAGAGGGAAGGGGGTGTTTCGGTTATATTGAGAGAGGTAGTGCATCATGAGTTTTGTTGGGTAAAGATTAGGTCCAAAGCTAACATTTGTGAAGCACGAATGAGTTGGAGGTTGAGTGTGAATTCGGCTGATGAAATGGGGTGATGGAGAGGTATAAGGATGAGTGAGGATAAAGTGAGGTTTGATGAATATGGTTGAAGTATTTAAAGTGATGTTTGTGGTGGGGGGGCATGGTTTTAGTGATTTTCGGTCATAGCATGGTTCGGTCATAGCATGGGGAGCATGCTTCCTTGTGCCCAATGCATGTTGAGTTGTTTTTTTTTTCCAATGCACAAAGTCCAAGACTCATGTGACTTTCTCTTCCTTGTGTATCCGTGACCTCCCTTCCAAGATTCCCCATCACTTCTTTCTTTCTTTCCTGCAACAAAATTCCAAAATCTTGAGATTCTTAAAGTGACATTACTAGCTAGCAACTTATGATGATATTCTTATGTAAAGTTGACTAAGCAAAAATTAAAATTTATGAATTGATTCCCTACTCTACTTTTTCTAGCATTATTTATGCATGTAAAGACACCAAACTTAGTTTGTGACTAAGTGTTCTATGGAGTTAACTCCAAAGATGGCCACACCAAACTTAGTATCTTACCTACATTGTATGCTATTTCAATCTCTTTTTCTCGGGTTCTTTTTTTTTGTATAAAATGAAATCTCTTATTATTGACTACTAAAGCATAAAAATAAAAGAGAACTCCTGTGCATGGGTTGCCTCCCATGAAGCGCTTGTTTATTGTCCTTAGCTTGACAATGCAACTTCCTTGCTCATGTTAGCATTTGCACACTTTCTTCCTTGCTCCAGGGGCCACCAAAATAATGCTTCACCCTATGTCCATTAGCTGTGAAGGTTTGTTTTGAGGCTTCATCAAGTAATTCTACATAGCCATGAGGTGATACTTTGGTGATGGTGTATGGACTAGTCCATCTAGACCTCAGCTTCCCAGGAAAAATCTTCAATCTTGAGTTGAATAGCAACACCTTTTGGCCTGGTTCCAATGTTCTTTGGGAGATTCTTTTGTCATGCCACTTTTTTGCTCTTTCTTTGTATATTCTGGCATTTTCATATGCCTCCAATCTGAACTCCTCCAATTCATTGAGTTGTAGCAACCTTTTTTCTCCTGCTGCTTGAGCATCTAAATTTAGAAGTTTGGTAGCCCAAAAGGCTTTATGTTCTAGCTTCACAGGGAGGTGGCATGCCTTTCCATACACCAGCTGAAATGGAGATTTTCCTATGGGTGTCTTGAAAGCTGTCCTGTATGCCCAAAGTGCATCATCCAGCTTTCTAACCCAATCCTTTCTTGTTGTCCCCACAGTTTTCTCCAAAATCCTCTTTAGTTCTCTGTTGGCAAGTTCAGCTTGCCCATTGGTTTGTGGGTGATACGGTGTGGCCACTTTGTGAGTAACACCATATTTGTGGAGTAGGGAATTCAGTTGCTTGTTGCAGAAGTGGCTTCCCCCATCACTTATAAGTCCTTTAGGCACTCCAAATCTAGTGAAGATGTTCTTCTTTAGGAATTGCAAGACAACGTTGGTATCACATGTGGTGGTGGCTATTGCTTCTACCCATTTTGAGACATACTCCACTGCTACCAAAATATATTTGAATGTGTAGGATGGAGGGAAAGGTCCCATGAAGTCTATTCCCCACAGATCAAAGAGTTCCACTTCCAAAATGAACTTCTGAGGCATCTCATTTTTCTTTGACAAACCCCCTGTTCTTTGACATTCATTGCAATGGCTCACAAACTCTCTAGCATCCTTGAAGATTGAAGGCCAGTAGAAACCACTTTGAAGGACCTTTGCAGCCGTTCTTTCAGCCCCAAAATGACCACCATAACTAGAGTTGTGACAATGCCATAGTATGTTCTTCATCTCACCCTCTGACACACATCTTCTTATCATTCCATCTGGGCATCTTTTGAACAAAAATGGTTCATCCCAGAAGAAGAACTTAGCCTCATGCAGCAGCTTCTTAACTTGTTGTTTTGTGTACTCTTGTGGAATGATTCTTTCTGCCTTGTAGTTGGCCATGTCTGCAAACCAAGGGACGTGTTGAATTTGCAAGAGGTGCTCATCTGGAAATTCTTCATTTATTGATTGAAGGTTGTCTTGGCATGCATTGGTGGACGAAATTGTGATCCTTAATTAATGAGTCTTTGGCATGTGCCAAAAAGAACTAACTCAACTAACTGATTACTTTCTTTTCACAATTCCGTTCAACTAACCAGCAAGAGCACTGGGTCGTCCAAGTAATACCTTACGTGAGTAAGGGTCGATCCCACGGAGATTATTGGCTTGAAGCAATCAATGTTTATTTTATTAATCTTAGTCAGGAGGCCAATAGGATTAAAAGTGAAATTACTAGATTTGATTATAAAAATAAACTTGAACAATAGAGTTACTTGTTTATAAAGGATTGGGGAATATGTTGGAGTTTTGGAGATACTTTGTCCTTTGACTTCAACTCTTCCTTGAAATCCTCTTCTCACACGCAGATTCCTTCCATGGCAAGCTCTATGTAGGGTGTCACCGTTGTCAGTGGCTACTTCCCATCCTCTCAGTGAAAACGTTCCTATGCTCTGTCACAGCACGGCTAATCATCTGTCGGTTCTCAATCAGGTTGGAATAGAATCCATTGATTCTTTTGCATCTGTCACTAACGCCCAGCCCTCAGGAGTTTGAAGCACGTCACAGTCATTCAATCCCAGAATCCTACTCTGAATACCACAGACAAGGTTTAGACTTTCCGGATTCTCCTGAATGCCGCCATTAATCCGGCCTATACCACGAAGATTCTGTTGGGGAATCTAAGAGATATTCATTCAGTCTGATGTAGAACGGAGGTGGTTGTCAGGCACACGTTCATGGATTGAGGAAGGTGATGAGTGTCACGGATCATCACCTTCTTCACAATTAAGCGCGAATAAACATCTTAGACAAGAACAAGCGTGTTTGAATGGAAAACAAAGGAATTGTATTAAATCATCGAGACGCTGCAGAGCTCCTCACCCCCAACAATGGAGTTTAGAGACTCATGCCGTCACAAAGTATGTAATTCAGATCTGAAAATGTCATGAGGTACCAGAAATGTCTGTAAAAGTTGTTTTAAATAGTAAACTAGTAACCTAGGTTTACAGAAAATGAATAACTAAGATAATTGGTGCAGAAATCCACTTCTGGGGCCCACTTGGTGTGTACTGGGGCTGAGATTAAAGCTATCCACGAGTGGAGGCCTTTCTTGGCGTTAAACTCCAGGTTATGACGTGTTTTGGGCGTTCAACTCCGGATCATGACGTTTTTCTGGCGTTTAACTCCAGACAGCAGCATGAACTTGGCGTTCAACGCCAAGTTACGTCGTCTATCCTTGCGCAAAGTATGGACTATTATATATTGCTGGAAAGCCCTGGATGTCTACTTTCCAACGCCGTTGAGAGCGCGCCAATTGGGCTCCTGTAGCTCCAGAAAATCCATTTCGAGTGCAGGGAGGTTAGGATCCAACAGCATTAGCAGTCCTTTTTCAGCCTAAGTCAGATTTTTGCTCAGCTCCCTCAATTTCAGCCAGAAAATACCTGAAATCACAGAAAAACACACAAACTCATAGTAAAGTCCAGAAATATGATTTTTGCCTAAAAACTAATAATATTTAACTAAAAACTAATCAAAACATGCTAAAATCTACATGAAATTACCCCCAAAAAGCGTATAAAATATCCGCTCATCACAACACCAAACTTAAACTGTTGCTTGTCCTCAAGCAACTAGATGAATAAAATAGGTTTTAACAGAAATAAAGAAGTAATAATATTTTAGAGTTTTAAATGAAGCTCATATTCTTGTTAGATGAGCGGGGCTTGTAGCTTTTTGTTTCTGAACAGTTTTGGCATCCCCCTGTATCTTTAAATTTTCAAAATAATTGGCATCCTTAGGAACTCAGAATTCAGATAGTATTATTGACTCTCCTAGTGTAGTATGTTGATTCTTAAACACAGTTGTTTTATGAGTCTTGGCTGTGGCCCTAAGCACTTTGTTTTCCAGTATTACCACCAGATACATAAATGCCACAGACACATAACTGGGTGAACCTTTTCAGATTGTGACTTAGCTTTGCTAAAGTCCCCAGTTAGTGGTGTCCAGAGCTCTTGAGCACACTCTTTTTGATTTGGATCACGACTTTAACCACTCAGTCTCAAGCTCTTCACTTGGACCTGCATGCCACAAGCATATGGTTAGGGACAGCTTGGTTTAGCCGCTTAGGCCTGGATTTTATTTCCTTGGGCCCTCCTATCCATTGATGCTCAAAGCCTTGGATCCCTTTTTCACTCTTGCCTAGTGCTCATGGCTTGTGAATATTTTTTTTTTTGAACTGCTTTTTCTTGCTTCAAGAATCAATTTCATGATTTTTCAGATCATCAATAATATTTTTCGTGTTCCTCATCCTTTCAGGAGCCAATATTCATCAAATTCAAAATACAATTTATGCACTGTTCAAGCATTCATTCAGAAAACAAAAAGTATTGCCACCACATGTAATTAATTATAATTTTTATTATTAAGAACTCGAAAAATATAGATTACTTCTTTATAAAAAAAATCTACTACTTTATTCATGCCTAATGATAATGAGAAAAATAAATTATAGCTTAATTGGAAATAAAATCAAAATAGACATACTAATTACTACTAAATATCTCCTAAGGTAAATTTCTATAATAATACTATCACTAAGTTAAAGCAGAAAAATTGGAACTCAGCAACCTGTTGTTTTGAGGATTAGATGTTCCTCTGATCTGTGGAGTGTGGTTCAAGGATTAATTTTTGGCGCTTCAGCTCCCTTAGATCACGCCCTTGCTCCTCCTGTTCCTTGAGTAGTTTACAAATCATGCTACTTTGATTATTCTGTTCTTCCTTTATTTGATCCATAGCTTCTTGCAATCTGGAAATAGAAGCCTCAAGATGTTCCTAGTATTCGAATTGGGGCAGTTCTGGGAGAGCTTCTGATGCTCTCTTCTTGGTTGCATCATCTTGTTGCTGTTGTCTGACCATTGATATTCCAGTAATGGGCTTTTCAATTAGGATATATTCAGTTATTCTCATCTTTACTCCAGCATCTTTGCAAAGCATAGAAATTGAGCTTGGATAAGCCAATCTGGCGTCCTTCGAATTCCTGTTTGCTATTTTATATAGCTCACATGAGATTAGCTGATGGACTTCCACTTCTTTTCCCAGCATGATGCAGTGAATCATGACAGCTCTTTTGATGGTAACTTCAGAACGGTTGCTGGTGGGCAATATGGAACGCCCAATGAAATCCAGCCAGCCTCTGGCCACTGGTTTTAGATCTTCTCTTTTGAGTTGAACTGGGATGCCAGTTGTACTGGTAGTCCACTTGGCTCCAGGGACGCATATATCTTCCAAGATCTTGTCCAATCCTTTATTGACCCTCATCATTCTCCTATTAAAGGAGTCTGGGTCATCCTTCAGTTGAGGAATCTTGAATATCTCCCTGATTTTATCAGCATTGGTATGAATGATCTTTCCTCTGACTACGGTCTTATGGTCAAAGAGATCAGCTCCAATGATTCTTTGCCTTTCTGTCTGCCATAGATTAGCATAGAATTCCTGAACCATGTTCCTTCCCACTTTCGTTTCAGGATTGGCCAGAATTTCCCAATTCCTGTTTCGAATCTGCTCTTGGATCTCCGGATATTCATCTTCTTTCAGATCAAATCTGACTTCCGGGATCACTGATCTGTGACACATTATCTTGTAGTAATGGTCTGAATGTTCTTTAGTTAAGAACTTTCCTTGATTCCAAAGTGGCTTTGGAGTGCTTTCTTTCTTGCCTCTTGGGTTGGGTTGTTTCCCTTTAGGAGCCATGATCAAGAGACACAATAGTTTTTGTGATCACGGGTAAAACACACCAAACTTGGAGCTTTGCTTGTCCTCAAGCAAAAGAGAAGAAAGAAGAGGGATAGGAGGAGAGCAATGTGGAATGGTGATGATGAGGAAGTCGCCGAAGACAAGATATAGGGAGGGGGGTGGGAAATTTTCGAAAAATTAAGAAAGAGATAAGATAGAAGATATGATTTTAAAAGATATGATCAGAAAAATTTTTAAAAGAGAAAGATATGAATATTAATTTTAAAAGATACATTTGAAATTTAATTTTGAAAAAGATTTTAAAAAGAAAATTGAGTTTTGAAAACAAATTTTTAAAAGATTTGGATTGGACTGGAAAGCCATTTGTTCTTTTGGGTTAAGATGTATCTAGAATATTTGCAACATTGGATTTTAGAAATTAGGATAAAAACTTTTGGAATTGAAAGTGATAATTTAAAATATGTTTATGCAAGAAATCATGGATTGAAACATAAAAATAAAAATAAAAAAAAAATTTAGATTAAAAACGAAATTGTACCTCCTCCCACCATCCTGGCGTTAAACGCCCAAACGATGCATGTTTTGGGCGTTTAACGCCCAATAGTTGCTTCTCCTGGGCGTTCAACGCCCATTTGGTGCTTCTTTCTGGCGTTGAACGCCAGGAAGTCCTTTGTCACTGGGCGTTTTTCTGAACGCCCAGGATGCTAGCAGACTGGCGTTAAACGCCCAGAAGGTGCATCTTTCTGGCGTTTAACGCCCAGAAGATGCTCCTTTCTGGCGTTTAACGCCCATATGGCTACCCTTACTGGCGTTGAACGCCCAGTGGGAGCTTCTTTTGGGCGTTCAACGCCCAAAGTGTTTCTTACTGACTTTTTCGTGCCAGTGAGCTTCCAAATTTTCTTGTAACTCTGTGACTTCAATCAATTGCTATTTCACCTTTTGAAGATACTTGGACTTATACCTGTAAAAAAAGAAATTTATTTAATTAGTAAATAAACTTTATAACTGGCTGGGTTGCCTCCCAGCAAGCGCTTCTTTAATGTCATTAGCTGGACTGTCACTGATCTTCAATGAAGTCTCAGTCTTGAGCATTCTTGCTCGAAATTATCTTCAAGATAGTGTTTAACTCTTTGTCCATTAACAATGAACTTTTTGTTAGAATCATTATCCTGAAGTTCTATGTATCCATATGGTGATACACTTGTAATGACATATGGACCTCTCCACCGGGATTTTAATTTTCCGGGGAATAGTTTGAGCCTTGAATTAAATAACAGAACTTTCTGTCCCAGCTCAAAGACTCTGGATGACAATTTCTTATCATGCCATCTTTTTGCTTTCTCTTTGTAAATTTTTGCATTCTCGAAAGCATTGAGTCTAAACTCCTCTAGCTCATTTAACTGGAGCAATCGTCTTTCTCCAGCTAACTTGGCATCAAGGTTCAGGAATCTGGTTGCCCAGTAGGCCTTGTGTTCCAGTTCCACTGGCAAGTGGCACGCCTTTCCATACACAAGCTGGTATGGAGAGGTCCCTATGGGGGTCTTGAATGCTGTTCTGTATGCCTACAGAGCATCATCCAAGCTTCTTGCCCAATCCTTTCTGCGATTAATTACAGTTCGTTCCAGGATTCTTTTAAGTTCTCTATTTGAGACTTCAGCTTGCCCATTAGTTTGTGGGTGATATGGGGTGGCTACCCTGTGGTTAACTCCATAACGTACCAGAGCAGAGTAAAGCTGTTTATTGCAGAAATGAGTGCCCCCATCACTAATTAACACTCTAGGGATACCAAATCTGCTAAAGATGTGTTTTTGGAGGAATTTCAACACTGTTTTAGTGTCATTGGTGGGTGTTGCAATAGCCTCCACCCATTTGGATACATAATCCACTGCCACCAGAATATAAGTGTTTGAATATGATGGTGGGAAGGGTCCCATGAAGTCAATGCCCCATACATCAAACAACTCAATCTCCAAGATTCCTTGTTGAGGCATGGCATAACTGTGAGGTAGGTTGCCTGATCTTTGGCAATTGTCACAATTAAGCACAAACGCTCGGGAATCTTTATAGAGAGTAGGCCAGTAGAAGCCACTTTGGAGGACTCTTGTGGCTGTTCGTTCACTTCCAAAGTGTCCTCCATACTGTGATCCATGGCAATGCCAAAGGATCTTCTGTGCTTCTTCTTTAGGCACACATCTACGGATTACTCCGTCTGCACATCTCTTGAAGAGATATGGTTCATCCCAAAGATAGTACTTTGCATCTGTGATTAATTTTTTTGATTGTACCCTGCTGTACTCTTTGGGTATGAATCTCATAGCCTTGTAGTTTGCAATGTCTGCAAACCATGGCACTTCCTGGATGGCAAAGAGTTGCTCATCCGGAAAGGTTTCAGAGATCTCAGTGAGAGGGAGGGACGCCCCTTCCACTGGTTCCAGTCAGGACAGGTGATCTGCTACTTGATTCTCTGTCCCTTTTCTGTCTCTTATTTCTATATCAAACTCTTGCAGAAGCAACACCCATCTGATGAGTCTGGGTTTTAAATCCTGTTTTGTGAGTAGATATTTAAGAGCAGCATGATCAGTGTACACAATCACTTTTGATCCTACTAAATAGGATCTGAATTTGTCAATGGCATAAACCACTGCAAGTAGCTCTTTTTCTGTGGTTGTGTAGTTCTTCTGTGCGTCATTTAGAACACGGCTAGCATAATAAATGACGTGCAGAAGCTTGTCATGCCTTTGTCCCAACACTGCACCAATGGCATGGTCACTGGCATCACACATCAGTTCAAATGGTAATGTCCAGTCTGGTGCAGAGATTATTGGTGCTGTAACCAATTTAGCTTTCAGAGTCTCAAATGCCTGCAGACACTCTTTATCAAAGATAAATGGCGTGTCAGCAGCTAGCAGGTTGCTCAGAGGTTTGGCGATTTTTGAAAATCCTTTATAAACCTCCTATAGAATCCTGCATGCCCCAGAAAGCTTCTGATTGCCTTAACATTGGCAGGTGGTGGTAATTTTTCAATTACTTCTACCTTAGCTTGATCCACCTCTATTCCCTTGTTCGAAATTTTGTTCCCAAGGACAATTCCTTCAGTCACCATAAAGTGACATTTTTCCCAGTTTAAAACCAGGTTAGTCTCTTGGCATCTTTTCAGAACAAGTGCTAAATGGTTAAGGCAGGAGCTGAATGAGTCTCCAAATACTGAAAAGTCATCCATGAAGACTTCCAGAAATTTTTCCACCATATCAGAAAAAATGGAGAGCATGCACCTCTGAAAGGTTGCAGGTGCATTGCACAGGCCAAATGGCATCCTTCTGTATGCAAATACTCCAGATGGGCATGTGAACGCCGTTTTCTCCTGATCCTGGGGATCTACTGCAATTTGATTATAACCTGAATATCCATCCAGGAAGCAGTAGTATTCATGACCTGCTAGTCTTTCTAGCATCTGGTCTATGAATGGTAAAGAAAAATGATCCTTTCTGGTGGCTGTATTGAGCCTTCTATAATCAATGCACATATGCCACCCTGTAACTGTTCTTGTAGGAACCAGTTCATTTTTTTCATTATGAACCACTGTCATGCCACCTTTCTTAGGGACAACTTGGACAGGGCTCACCCAGGGGCTGTCAGAAATAGGATAAATAATCCCAGCCTCTAGTAATTTAGTGACCTCTTTCTGCACCACTTCCTTCATAGCTGGATTCAGCCGCCTTTGTGGTTGGACCACTGGTTTGGCGTCATCCTCTAGTAAGATCTTGTGCATGCATCTGGCTGGGCTAATGCCCTTAAGATCACTGATGGACCACCCAAGAGCTGTCTTGTGTGTCCTTAGCACTTGAATTAGTGCTTCCTCTTCCTGTGGCTCTAAGGTAGAGCTTATAATTACAGGAAAGGTATCACCTTCTCCCAAAAATGCATATTTCAGGGATGGTGGTAATGGTTTGAGCTCGGGTTTAGGAGGTTTCTCCTCTTCCTGAGGGATTTTCAGAGGTTCTATTATTTTTTCTGATTCCTCTAAATCAGGCTGAACATCTTTAAAGATGTCCTCTAGCTCTGATTCAAGACTCTCAGCCATATTGACCTCTCTTACCAGAGAGTCAATAATATCAACACTCATGCAGTCATTTGGGGTGTCTGGATGTTGCATGGCTTTGACAACATTTAGCTTGAACTCCTCCTCATTGACTCTCAAGGTTACTTCCCCTTTTTGTACATCAATGAGGGTTCGGCCAGTTGCTAGGAAAGGTCTTCCTAGAATGAGAGTTGCACTCTTGTGTTTCTCCATTTCCAGCACCACAAAGTCAGTAGGAAAGGCGAATGGCCCAACCTTGACAATCATGTCTTCAATCACTCCTGATGGGTATTTAATGGAGCCATCAGCAAGTTGAAGACATATCCTGGTTGGTTTAATTTCTTCAATTAAACCAAGCTTTCTGATAGTAGATGTAGGTATTAAGTTGATACTTGCCCCAAGATCACATAAAGCTTGCTTGGTACAATTACCTTCTAATGTGCATGGTATCATAAAGCTCCCAGGATCTTTAAGCTTCTCAGGTAAGCTTTTCAGAATGACTGCACTGCATTCTTCAGTGAGGTAGACTTTTTCAGTTTCCCTCCAATCCTTCTTATGACTTAAGATCTCTTTCATGAACTTAGCATAAGAGGGTATTTGCTCAAGTGCTTCTGCAAACGGAATCTTTATTTCAAGAGTCCTGAGATAGTCTGCAAAGCGGGCAAATTGCTTATCCTGTTCCACTTGGCGGAGTCTTTGAGGATAAGGCATTTTGGCTTTGTATTCCTCAACCTTAGTTGCTGTAGGTTTATTACCTACAGAAGTGGGTTGGGAAGCCTTTTTAGACAGGTCAGCACTTGTATGTGACTGATTCCCCACTGGCATTTGAATGCCAGTGGTGGGAGCTGGAGTGGCGTTAGACGCCACTTCCTTGTTTGTTACTGGCGTTTGAACGCCAGAACCATGCTCCCTTTGGGCGTTCAACGCCGGATTCATGCTTGTTTCTGGCGTTGAACGCCAGGAATGAGCATGGTCTGGGCGTTCAGCGCCAGCTTTGTTCCTCTCTGGGCTCTGATTGTCCTCAGAGGGTTTTTGAGTATCCTCTTGTTCATTTCTTGGTTTCCTGCTGCTTTGAAGTGAGGTATTTAATGTTTTTCCACTTCTTAATTGAACTACTTGGCATTCTTCTGTTATTTGTTTTGACAGTTGCTTTTCTGTCTGCTTTAATTGCACTTCCATGTTCCTGTTAGCCATTCTTGTTTCCTGTAATATTTCCTTGAATTCGGCTAGTTGCTGAGTTAGAAAATCTAATTGCTGATTGAATTCATTAGCCTGATCCACTGGACTGAGTTCTGCAGTTACTGTTTTAGCTTCTTCTTTCATAGAGGATTCACTGCTTAGGTACAGATGCTGATTTCTGGCAACTGTATCAATAAGCTCTTGAGCTTCTTCAATTGTTTTTCTCATATGTATAGATCCACCAGCTGAGTGGTCTAGAGAAATCTGAGCTTTTTCTGTAAGCCCATAGTAGAAGATGTCTAATTGCACCCATTCTGAAAACATTTCAGAGGGGCATTTTCTTAGCATCTCTTTGTATCTCTCCCAGGCATCATAAAGGGATTCATTATCTCCTTGTTTGAAGCCTTGGATGTTTAGCCTTAGCTGTGTCATCCGTTTGGGAGGGAAATAGTGATTCAGGAATTTTTCTGACAGCTGTTTCCATGTTTTTATGCTGTTCTTAGGCTGGTTATTTAACCACCTCTTAGCTTGATCTTTTACAGCAAATGGAAACAGTAATAATCTGTAGACATCCTGATCTACTTCCTTATCATGTACTGTATCAGCAATTTGCAGAAATTGTGCCAGAAACTCTGTAGGTTCTTCATGTGGAAGACCAGAATACTGGCAGTTTTGCTGCACCATGATAATGAGCTGAGGATTCAGCTCAAAGCTACTAACTCCAATGGAGGGTATACAGATACTACTCCCATATGAAGCAGTAGTGGGGTTGGCATATGACCCCAGAGTCCTCTTGTCTTGTCCATTCATACTTACTTCCATGATGGAATACAAGGGATAATTTATATGTTGATAATTATTTATTTTATAGTTATGGAATAAATAAAACGAAATATATATAAAAAAAATACTTTGAAAATATTTTGTGAAAAATTTTTCGAAAAATTTGGAATTGAAAACTGAATTTTATATTAAAAATTTCGAAAAAAAATAGTTTTAAAATTGGTTGGAAAATGAAATTTTTTTTTTTTTTGGAATTTTGAATTTTATGATGAAAGAGAAAAACACACACAAGACACAAGATTTAAAATTTTTAGATTTAGTGCTCCTTATTTTCGAAAATTTTTGGAGGGAAAACACCAAGGAACACCAAACTTAAAAATTTTAAGATCAAGACACAAGAAAATTCCAAGAACACCTTGAAGATTCACAAGAACACCAAGAACAAAAGAAAGAACACCAAACTTAAAATTTTTGAAAGCTTTAATGAAATTTTCGAAAATTATGAAAGATTAACAAGAAAACACCAAACTTAAAGTTTGGCACAAGATTAAGTCAAAGAAAAATTATTTTTGAAAAAGGTTCCAAAGGGTATAACCAATTATCAAGAACAACTTGAAAATCAAGGAAGAACCAAGAACACTATCACGAAAATTTTAGAGAAGATATAAAATATGCACTTAACACCAAACTTAGAATAAGACACTAAACTCACGAAAATTAACAATTAATTAAAAGAAAAATAATAAATTTTGAAAAGAAATTTTTGAAAAGAAACTATCCTATCAAGATTTAGTGACTCTATAACAATAAAAAATAAAAATAAAAATAAAAATAAAAATAAATTATTCCTAATCTAAGAAATAAAATAAGCCTTTAATTGTCCAAACTCAATAATCCCCGGCAACGGCGCCAAAAACTTGGTGGACGAAATTGTGATCCTTAATTAATGACTCTTTGGCATGTGCCAAAAAGAACTAACTCAACTAACTGATTACTTTCTTTTCACAATTCCGTTCAACTAACCAGCAAGAGCACTGGGTCGTCCAAGTAATACCTTACGTGAGTAAGGGTCGATCCCACGGAGATTATTGGCTTGAAGCAATCAATGTTTATTTTATTAATCTTAGTCAGGAGGCCAATAGGATTAAAAGTGAAATTACTAGATTTGATTATAAAAATAAACTTGAACAATAGAGTTACTTGTTTATAAAGGATTGGGGAATATGTTGGAGTTTTGGAGATGCTTTGTCCTTTGACTTCAACTCTTCCTTGAAATCCTCTTCTCACACGCAGATTCCTTCCATGGCAAGCTCTATGTAGGGTGTCACCGTTGTCAGTGGCTACTTCCCATCCTCTCAGTGAAAACGTTCCTATGCTCTGTCACAGCACGGCTAATCATCTGTCGGTTCTCAATCAGGTTGGAATAGAATCCATTGATTCTTTTGCATCTGTCACTAACGCCCAGCCCTCAGAAGTTTGAAGCACGTCACAGTCATTCAATCCCAGAATCCTACTCTGAATACCACAGACAAGGTTTAGACTTTCCGGATTCTCCTGAATGCCGCCATCAATCCGGCCTATACCACGAAGATTCTGTTGGGGAATCTAAGAGATATTCATTCAGTCTGATGTAGAACGGAGGTGGTTGTCAGGCACACGTTCATGGATTGAGGAAGGTGATGAGTGTCACGGATCATCACCTTCTTCACAATTAAGCGCGAATAAACATCTTAGACAAGAACAAGCGTGTTTGAATGGAAAACAAAGGAATTGTATTAAATCATCGAGACGCTGCAGAGCTCCTCACCCCCAACAATGGAGTTTAGAGACTCATGCCGTCACAAAGTATGTAATTCAGATCTGAAAATGTCATGAGGTACCAGAAATGTCTGTAAAAGTTGTTTTAAATAGTAAACTAGTAACCTAGGTTTACAGAAAATGAATAACTAAGATAATTGGTGCTGAAATCCACTTCTGGGGCCCACTTGGTGTGTGCTGGGGCTGAGATTAAAGCTATCCACGAGTGGAGGCCTTTCTTGGCGTTAAACTCCAGGTTATGACGTGTTTTGGGCGTTCAACTCCGGATCATGACGTTTTTCTGGCGTTTAACTCCAGACAGCAGCATGAACTTGGCGTTCAACGCCAAGTTACGTCGTCTATCCTTGCGCAAAGTATGGACTATTATATATTGCTGGAAAGCCCTGGATGTCTACTTTCCAACGCCGTTGAGAGCGCCCCAATTGGGCTCCTGTAGCTCCAGAAAATCAATTTCGAGTGCAGGGAGGTCAGGATCCAACAGCATCAGCAGTCCTTTTTCAGCCTAAGTCAGATTTTTGCTCAGCTCCCTCAATTTCAGCCAGAAAATACCTGAAATCACAGAAAAACACACAAACTCATAGTAAAGTCCAGAAATATGATTTTTGCCTAAAAACTAATAATATTTAACTAAAAACTAATCAAAACATGCTAAAATCTACATGAAATTACCCCCAAAAAGCGTATAAAATATCCGCTCATCATGCATCTTGTGGTAGCCTTGATAAGTGGTCAGCAACTTGATTTTCATTGCCCTTTCTATCTTTTATCTCGATGTCAAACTCTTGTAGGAGTAGTACCCATCTGATGAGCCTTGGTTTGGCATCCTGTTTTGACATAAGATAGTTAAGAGCAGCATGGTCATTATACACTAAAACTTTAGATCCAATCAAATATTGTCTAAACTTATCAAAAGAATATACCACAGCTAGTAGCTCTTTCTCTGTTGTGGTGTAGTTTTTTTGAGCATCATTCAATACCTTACTTGCATAGTAGATAACATGAAGCTTCTTTTCCTTCCTCTGCCCCAACACAGCACCAATTGCAAGGTTACTTGCATCACACATGAGTTCAAAAGGTAGTCCCCAATTTGGGGGTGTGATGATTGGTGATGTGGTGAGCTTAGCCTTTAGAGTTTCAAAAGCATGTTTACATTCATCATCAAAGAGAAAAGAATTGTCTACCACCAGCAGATTGCTTAGTGGTTTTGCTATTTTGGAAAAATCTTTGATGAATCTCCTATAGAATCCAGCATGCCCTAAGAAGCTTCTAACGGCTTTCACACTGGTTGGCAAAGGAAGTTTTTCTATAATTTTTACTTTTGCCTTGTCAACTTCTATACCCTTTCTTGAAATTTTGTGACCAAGAACAATGCCTTCGGGTACCATGAAATGACATTTCTCCCAATTTAAAACTAAATTGGTTTCTTGGCACCTTTTCAAGACTAGGGTAAGATGGTGCAAGCAAGCATTGAAAGAATCACCAAAGACAGAGAAATCATCCATAAAGACTTCAATAAATTTTTCTACCATGTCTGAGAAGATTGATAGCATGCATCTCTGAAAGGTAGCTGGGGCATTACAATGTCCAAATGGCATTTTCCTGTATGCAAAGACTCCAAAGGGACAGGTAAAGGAGGTCTTCTCTTGATCCATGGGGTCAACCACTATCTGGTTATACCCAGAGTATCCATCAAGAAAATAGTAATAAGCATGGCCAGCCAACCTTTCAAGCATCTGGTCAATGAAAGGGATAGGAAAGTGATCTTTTTGTGTGGCATCATTCAGCCTCCTATAATCTATGCACATCCTCCACCCTGTCACCGTTCGTGTTGGAATAAGCTCATTCTTCTCATTAACAATGACAGTCATTCCCCCTTTCTTAGGTACTACTTGCACCGGACTGACCCATGGGCTGTCAGATATAGGGTAGATGATCCCAGCTTTACACAACTTCAGGACTTCCTTTTGAACAACCTCCTTCATTGTGGGATTCAATCTTCTTTGAGGTTGTACCACTGGTTTGGAATTCTCCTCCAAGAGTATCTTGTGCATGCATATGGCAGGGCTTATGCCTTTCAAGTCATCAATGGTCCATCCCAACGCCTCTTTGTGAGCTTTCAATACTACAAGGAGCTTTTCTTCTTCCTCTGCACTCAATGTAGAATTGATGATAACTGGGAAGCTGTCCTTTTCACCAAGAAATGCATATTTAAGATGAGGGGGTAGTGGTTTCAACTCTTGTTATGGTGCCTCTTCTTTCGTAGCTTCACTTGGTTCCTCTGATGCTTCCAATTTATTCTCTTCTTGTCCTTTGATGTTCTGGACTTCCTCCTGTTTCACTTGATAGTTTGTGTCAAGTACTTCTTCAACCAAAGAATCCACTACATCAATTCTCATGCAACTTTCTTTCTCAACGGGGTGTTGCATTGCTTTGAAAACATTTATGGTCATTTGCTCATCATGCACTCTGAAAATCATTTCTCCCTTTTCCACATCAATGATTGTTCTAGCTGTAGCCAAAAAGGGTCTACCAAGAATGACTGAATTGTTTCCCTCTTCATCCATATCTAGGACCACAAAATTAGCTGGGAATATAAAGTTTCCCACTTTCACTAAGAGGTTCTCAACTACTCCATTTGGTATTTTGATGGATCTGTCAGCAAGTTGGAGTGACATCCTTGTGGGTTTAAGCTCTTCAATCATCATTTTCTTCATCATGGTAAGGGGCATTAAGTTAATGCTTGCTCCCAGGTCACAAAGTGATTTGTCAATGGCCATGCTCCCAATCGTGCAGGGTATGAGAAAGCTGCCAGGATTTTTGAGTTTTGGTGGTAGTTGGTGGACGAAATTGTGATCACTTGTTCTTTATACTTTAATGATGTTTACTCTTAGGGCACTGTTTATTTTCACAACTCCGTTCAACTAGCCAGCAAGTGTACTGGGTCGTCCAAGTAATAAACCTTACGTGAGTAAGGGTTGAATCCACAGAGATTGTTGGTATGAAGCAAGCTATGGTCACCTTGTAAATCTCAGTCAGGCGAATTAAACATTATTTATGGGTTCGAGGATAGGAATAATAAATTAGAAAATAAATAATAAAAAGGATAGAAATACTTATGTAGATTCATTGGTAAGAATTTCAGATAAGTGTATGGAGATGCTGTATGACTCACGGACGTCTGCCTTCCTACTGCTTCCACTCAATCCTTCTTACTCCTTTCCATGGCAAGCTTTGTATAGGGGTTCACCATCAGCTGTGGCTACTTTCATCCTCTCGGGGAAATATCCAATGCGGCTGTCACTCGCACAGCTAACCAGTCTGGAGGCATCACCCATGGTTGATGGCTACATCCCATCCTCGCAGTGAAAGCTAATGCTCACGCACTCTGTCACAGTACGGCCAATCACCGGTTGGTTCCTGCTCCTACTGGAATAGAATCCATTGATTCTTTTGCGTCTATCACTAACGCCCAGCAGGTTACAGGTTTGAAGCACGTCACAGTCATTCATTACCGGAATCCTACTCGGAACACCACAGACAAGGTTGGACTTTCCGGATTCCCAGGATCCTACTCGGAACACCACAGACAAGGTTGGACTTTCCGGATCCTCATAAATGCCGCCATCTATCTAGCTTATACCACGAAGATTCTGTTGGGGAATCTAAGAGATACACATTCAAGCTCGGTTGCATGTAGAACGAAAGTGGTTGTCAATCACGCGCGTTCATAAGTGAGAATAATAATGAGGGTTATCTAACTCATTACATTCATCATGTTCTTGGGTACGAATGGATATCTTGGAATAAGAATAAGATAGAGACCGAATAAAAGAAAATAGAACTTCATTAATACTTGAGGTACAGCAGAGCTCCACACCCTTAATCTATGGTGTGCAGAAACTCCACCGTTGAAAATACATAAGCAAAAGAGGTTCAGGCATGGCCGAATGGCCAGCCCCCCCCAAAACGTGATCAATGATCCCCTAAGATGAAGATTAAAACAAAACTGAGATCAAAGATGTCTAATACAATAGATAGGTGTCCTATATATACTAGACTAGCTACTAGGGTTTACATGAGTAAGTAATTGATGCATAAATCCACTTCCGGGGCCCACTTGGTGTGTGCTTGGGCTGAGCTTGATCAATCCACGAGCTAAGGCATTTCTTGGCGTTGAACTTTGAGTTATGACGTGTTTTGGGCGTTCAACTCCGGATAGCAGCATGTACTTGGCGTTCAACGCCATGTTATGTCGTCATTTTTCGAATAAAGCATGGACTATTATATATTGCTGGAAAGCCCTGGATGTCTACTTTCCAACGCCGTTGAGAGCGCGCCATTTGGAGTTCTGTAGCTCCAGAAAATCCATTTCGAGTGCAGGGAGGTCAGAATCCAACAGCATCAGCAGTCCTTTTGTCAGCCTTTTTCAGAGTTTTGCTCAAATCCCTCAATTTCAGTCAGAATTTACCTGAAATCACAGAAAAACACACAAACTCATAGTAAAGTCCAGAAATGTGAATTTAACATAAAAACTAATGAAAACATCCCTAAAAGTAGCTTAAACTTACTAAAAACTATGTAAAAACTATGCCAAAAAGCGTATAAATTATCCGCTCATCACAACACCAAACTTAAATTGTTGCTTGTCCCCAAGCAACTGAAAATCAAATAGGATAAAAAGAAGAGAATATACTATAAAGTCCAAAATATCAATGAATATTAATTTAATTACAAGAGCGGGACTTGTAGCTTTTTGCTCCTGAACAGTTTTGGCATCTCACTTTTTCCTTTGAAGTTTAGAGTGATTGGTATCTCTAGGAACTTAGAATTTTTGATAGTGTTATTGACTTTCCTAGTTAAGCATGTTGATTTTTGAACACAGCTACTTTTGAGTCTTGGCTGTGGCCCTAAGCACTTTGTTTTCCAGTATTACCACCGGATACATAAATGCCACAGACACATAACTGGGTGAACCTTTTCAGATTGTGACTTAGCTTTGCTAGAGTCCCCAGTTAGTGGTGTCCAGAGCTCTTAAGCACACTCTTTAGCTTAAGATCACGACTTTAACCATTCAGTCTCAAGCTTTTCACTTGGACCTTCATGACACAAGCACATGGTTAGGGACAGCTTGATTTAGCCGCTTAGGCCTGGATTTAATTTCCTTGGGCCCTCCTATCCATTGATGCTCAAAGCCTTGGATCCTTGCTTTAAAATTTTCGCCATTTTTTTTCACTGCTTTTTCTTGCTCCAAGAATCAATTTCATGATGTTTTTCAGATCATCAATAACATTTCTCTTTGTTCCTCATTCTTTCAAGAACCAACAATTTTAACACTCATAAACAACAAGATCAAAAGACATATGCACTGTTCATTCATTCATTCAGAAAACAAAAAGCATTGTCACCACATCAATATAATTAAACTAAATTCAATAATAATTTCGAAAATTATGTACTTCTTGTTCTTTTGAATTAAAACATTTTTCTTTTTAAGAGAAGTGAAGGATTAATGGAATTTATTCATAGCTTTAAGGCATGGTTACACACTAATGATCATGAAAGAAAGACACAAAACATAGATAAACATAATACTTAAAAACCGAAAAACAGAAAGAAATAAAGAACAAGGAATGAATCCACCTTTAGTGGCGTCTTCTTCTTGAAGGACCAATGATGTTCTTCAACTCTTCTATGTCCCTTCCTTGCCTTTGTTGCTCCTCCCTCATTGCTCTTTGATCTTCTCTTATTTCTTGGAGAATGATGGAGTGCTCATGATGTTCTACCCTTAATTGTTCAACATTATGGCTCAAATCTTCTAAGGAGGTGTTGAGTTGCTCCCAATAGTTGTTGGGAGGAAAGTGCATTCCTTGAGGCATTTGTTGATGATGAACTTCCTCATGTTCTTCTTGAGGGCCGTGAGGAACTTCTCTTGTTTGCTCCATCTTTTTCTTGGTGATGGGCTTGTCTTCTTCAATGGAGACATCTCCTTCTATGATAACTCCAGCTGAGTAACATAGATGGCATATAAGGTGGGGGAAGGCTAGCCGTGCCATTGGTGAAGGCTTGTCAGCTATTTTGTAGAGTTCATTGGAGATGACTTCATGAACTTCCACCTCCTCTCCAATCATGATGCTATGAACCATGATGGCCCGATCCACAGTAACTTCAGATCGGTTGCTTGTAGGGATGATGGATCTTTGGATGAACTCCAACCATCCTCTAGCTACAGGCTTGAGGTCCAGTCTTCTTAGTTGGACTGGCTTGCCTTTGGAGTCTACTCTTCATTGGGCGCCTTCCACACATATGTCCATAAGGACTTGGTCCAACCTTTGGTTAAAGTTGACCCTTCTTGTGTAGGGGCGTTCATCACCTTGCATCATGGGTAAGTGAAACGCCAACCTCACATTTTCCGGACTAAAATCCAAGTATTTCCCCCTAACCATTGTGAGATAATTCTTTGGGCTTGGGTTCATACCTTGGTCATGGTTCCTAGTGATCCATGCATTGGCATAGAACTCTTGAACCATTAGAATTCCGACTTGTTGCATGGGGTTGGCTAAGACTTCCCAACCTCTTCTTTGAATTTCATGTCGGATCTCCGGATACTCATTTTTCTTGAGCTTGAAAGGGACCTCAGGGATCACTTTCTTCTTTGCCACAACATCATAGAAGTGGTCTTGGTGGCTTTTGGAGATGAATCTCTCCTTCTCCCATGACTCGGATGTGGAAGCTTTTGCCTTCCCTTTTCCTTTTCTTGAGGAAACTCCAGTCTTGGGTGCCATTGATGGTGAATGAAAAAATAAAAAGCTTAGGCTTTTTTTTTACCACACCAAACTTAAAATTTGCTCGTCCTCGAGCAAGAAAGAAAAGAAGAGTAGAAGAAGAAGAAGAGAATATTGGAAGAGAGGGAGAAGAGTGGGTTCGGCTATATGAGAGAAGAAGGGGTTTGTGGTGGTTGAAAATGATGAAGAAGAGAAGGGTATTTATAGGGAGAGGGGAGGGTATGGGTTCGGCCAATTTGGGTGGGAATGGGTGGGAAAGTGAATTTGAATTTTATGGAGGTAGGTGAGGTTTATGGGGAAGAGGGGGTTGATGTGAATGGTGAATGGGGTAATTGGGAAGAGGAATTGAGGTGATTGATGAAGAAGATGTTGGGAAGTGTGACATGGGGAAGAGTAATCACATTCACAAAAACTAGGATTAGAAGGTAAGGTGTGAATATGTTAGGTGGGGATCCTGTGGGGTCCACAGATCCTGAGGTGAGGATCCTGTGGGGTCCACAGATCCTGAGGTGAAAACAAATACCATTCCTTCACCATATAGGCATGTAACATGCCTCCATGCATCATCCTGGCGTTCAAACGCCCATTTGTGCATGTTCTGGGCGTTTAACGCCCATGTAATGCATGTTTCTGGCGTTGAACGCCAGTTTCATGCTTGTTTCTGGCGTTCAGCGCCAGATTCTCCTCTGCGTGCACCATCCTGGCGTTTAACGCCAGGTTGTTGCTTGTATTGGGCGTTCAGCGCCAGAATGGTGCTCTGTTCTGGCGTTGAACGCCAGACAGATGCATCTTACTGGCGTTGAACGCCAGTCTGCGCTACCTCCAGGGTGAGAAATTTTTTTTCTTCTGTTTTTGACTCTGTTTTTAATTTTTTGATTTTTTCGTGACCCCTCATGATCATGTACCTAATAAAACACAAAAATAACAAAGAAACAAAATAAAATAAAATTAGATAAATAAAATTGGGTTGCCTCCCAACAAGCGCTTCTTTAATGTCAATAGCTTGACAGTGGCTCTCATGGAGCCACAAGGTGATCAGGTCAACTTAAGTGTGGTATTCCCAACACCAAACTTAGAGTTTGGATATGGGGTCTGAACACCAAACTTAGAGTTTGGTTGTGGCCTCACAACACCAAACTTAGAGTTTGATTGTGTGGGCTCTTCTTGACTCTGAACTGAGAGAAGCTCTTCATGCTTACTCTCTTTTGTCACAGAGGGATGGCCATGTGCCTGAAACACAAGGTAGTCCCCATTCAATTGAAGGACTAACTCACCTCTGTTGACATCTATCACAGCTCCTGCTGTGGCTAGGAAAGGTCTTCCTAGGATGATGCATTCATCATCTTCCTTCCTAGTGTCTAGGATTATGAAATCAGTGGGGATGTAAAGGCCTTCAACCCTTACTAGCACGTCCTCCACTATTCCATAAGCTTGTCTTATGGACTTATCTGCCAATTGTAATGAGAACAAGGCAGGTTGTACCTCAATGATCCCCAGCTTCTCCATTACAGAGAGTGGCATAAGATTTATCCCTGACCCCAGATCACATAGAGCTTTTTCAAAGCTCATGTTGCCAATGGTACAAGGTATTAGAAACTTGCCAGGATCTTGTTTCTTTTGAGGTAGAGTTCTCTGAATCCAAGTATCTAGTTCACTAATGAGCAAGGGAGGTTCACTTTCCAAAGTCTCATTACCAAACAGCTTGGCATTCAGCTTCATGATAGCTCCTAAGTATTGAGCAACCTGCTCTCCAGTTACATCTTCATTCTCTTCAGAGGATGAATATTCTTCAGAGCTCATGAATGGCAGAAGGAGATTTAAAGGAATCTCTATGGTCTCTAGATGAGCCTCAGATTCCTCAGAATCCTTAATAGGAGACTCCTTCTTGCTTGAGGGACGTCCCAGGAGGTCTTCCTCACTAGGATTTTCGTCCTCCTCCTCCCTTGTGCATTCGGTCACTTTGATTAAATCAATGGCCTTGCATTCTTCTTTTGGATTCTCTTCTGTATTGCTTGGAAGAACACTGGGAGGAGTTTCAATAACTTTCTTACTCAGCTGGCCTACTTGTGCCTCCAGATTTCTAATGGAGGATCTTGTTTCATTCATGAAACTGAAAGTGGCCTTTGACAGATCAGAGACTATATTAGCTAAATTAGAATTATTTTGTTCAGAATTCTCTGTCTGTTGCTGAGAAGATGATGGATATGGCTTGCTATTGCCCAGCCTAGTACGTCCACCATTGTTAAAACCTTGTTGAGGTTTTTGTTGATCCTTCCATGAGAAATTTGGATGATTTCTCCATGATGAGTTATAGGTGTTTCCATAAGATTCACCTAAGTAATTAACCTCTGCTATGGCAGGGTTTTCAGGATCATAAGCTTCTTCAGAAGCTACCTCTCTAGTACTGTTGGATGCATGTTGCAATCCATTTAGATTCTGAGAGATCATGTTGACCTGTTGAGTCAACATTTTGTTCTGAGCCAATATGGCATTCAGAGTATCAATTTCAAGAACTCCTTTCTTCTGAGGTACCCCATTATTCACAGAATTCCTCTCAGATGTGTACATGAACTGGTTGTTTGCAACCATGTCAATGAGTTCTTGAGCCTCTTCAGGCATTTTCTTCAGGTGAATAGATCCACCTGCAGAATGGTCTAGTGACATTTTCGAAAACTCAGAGAGACCATAATAGAATATATCTAATATGGTCCATTCTGAAAACATGTCAGATGGACATCTCTTGGTCAGCTGCTTGTATCTTTCCCAAGCTTCATAGAGGGATTCACCATCTTTTTATTTGAAGGAGGAAAGAACTTATCTAAGAATGCAGTGACAAGCTTATCCCATGAGTCCAGGCTATCTTTGGGTTGTGAATCCAACCATACTCTAGCTCTGTCTCTTACAGCAAAAGGGAAAAGCAAGAGTCTGTAGACTTCAGGATTAACTCCATTCGTCTTTACAGTGTCACAGATCTGCAAGAACTCAGTTAAAAACTGATAGGGATCTTCAGATGGAAGTCCATAAAACTTGCAGTTTTGTTGTATTAAAGCAACTAGTTGAGGCTTAAGCTCAAAGTTATTGGCTCCAATGGCAAGAATGGAGATGCTTCTTCCATCAAACATGGACGTTGGCTTTGTGAAGTCTCCCAGCATTCTCCTTGCATTATTATTATTATTTTCTTCTGCCATCTCTTTCTCTTGTTCGAAATTTTCTAGAAGGTCTCTTCTGGATTGTTGTAATTTAGCTTCTCTTAATTTTCTCTTCAGAGTCCTTTCAGGTTCTGGATCTATTTCAACAAGAGTGCCTTTATCCCTGTTCCTGCTCATATGAAAGAGAAGAAAACAAGAAAAGAAGAGGAATCCTCTATGTCACAGTATAGAGATTCCTTTATGTTAGTAGAAAGAGAAAGGGGTAGAAGAATGAAGAATGGATTCGGATTTTGGATGAAGAGAGGTGAAGAGAAATGTTAGTAATTAAATAATTAAATAAAAGAAGAAAAAAGGAGGGAGAATTCGAAAATAATTTTGAAAAAGAGTTAGTGATTTTTGAAAATTAAAGATAAATGTAATTGAAATTAAAATTTGAAACAATTAGTTAATTAAAAAGAATTTTTGAAAAAGAGTGAGATATTTTCGAAAATAGAAGAGAGGGAAGTAGTTAGGTGGTTTTGAAAAAGATAAGAAACAAACAAAAAGTTAGTTAGTTGATTGAAGAAGATTTGAAATCAAAATTTAAAGAGATAAGAAGATAAGAAGTTAGATAAGATATTTTGAAATCAAATTTTGAAAAAGATAAAATTTTTGAAAAAGATAAAATAAAAGATAAGATAAAAATTTTAATAAAAAGATATTTTGAAAAAGATCTAATTTTAAGATGACTTGACTAACAAGAAACTACAAGATAAGATTCTAGAACTTAAAGATTGAACCTTTCTTAACAAGAAAGTAACAAACTTCAAATTTTTGAACCAATCACATTAATTGTTAGCTAATTTTTGAAAATTAGATGTAAAGATAAGAAAAAGATTTTGAAACTATTTTGAAAAAGATTTTTTTTTTTTTTTGAAATTTTCGAAAATTATAAAAAAAAATTTGAAAAAGATATGATTTTTGAGAAAGATTTTACAAAGATAAGATTTTAAAATTGAAATTTTGACTTGACTTGTAAGAAACAACTAATTTTGAAAATATTTGACCAAGTCAACCCAAAATTTCGAAATTTTGGAGGGAAATAAGGAAAAGATATTTTTGATTTTCAAATTTTTAAAGAAAAACACAAAAATGACCCAAAACATAAAAATTTTGGATCAAGACACAAGATGCATGCAAGAATGCTATGAATGTCAAGATGAACACCAAGAACACTATGAAGATCATGATGAACATCAAGAACATAATTTTGAAAAATTTTTTATGCAAAGAAAATATGCAAGACACCAAACTTAGAAATCTTTAATGCATGGAAAATATAAATGCAAAAATGCAAATGAAAAACAACAAATAACACAAAACAAAAAATCATCAAGATCAAACAAGAAGACTTGTCAAGAACAACTTGAAGATCATGAAGAACACTATGAATGCATGGAATTTTCGGAAAAAAATGCAAGAAAAAATTTTTAAAGCATGCAATTGACACCAAACTTAAAAATTGACTCAAGACTCAAACAAGAAACACAAAATATTTTTGATTTTTATGATTTTCTAATTTTTTTGGATTTTTATTATTATTTTTCGAAAATAAAGTTTAAAAACACGAAAAATAAAAGAAAAATTTTGAAAAAAGATTTTGAAAAGAAAATTACCTAATCTGAGCAACAAGATGAACCGTCAGTTGTCCATACTCGAACAATCCCCGGCAACGGCGCCAAAAACTTGGTGGACGAAATTGTGATCACTTGTTCTTTATACTTTAATGATGTTTACTCTTAGGGCACTGTTTATTTTCACAACTCCGTTCAACTAGCCAGCAAGTGTACTGGGTCGTCCAAGTAATAAACCTTACGTGAGTAAGGGTCGAATCCACAGAGATTGTTGGTATGAAGCAAGCTATGGTCACCTTGTAAATCTCAGTCAGGCGAATTAAACATTATTTATGGGTTCGAGGATAGGAATAATAAATTAGAAAATAAATAATAAAAAGGATAGAAATACTTATGTAGATTCATTGGTAAGAATTTCAGATAAGTGTATGGAGATGCTGTATGACTCACGGACGTCTGCCTTCCTACTGCTTCCACTCAATCCTTCTTACTCCTTTCCATGGCAAGCTTTGTATAGGGGTTCACCATCAGCTGTGGCTACTTTCATCCTCTCGGGGAAATATCCTATGCGGCTGTCACTCGCACAGCTAACCAGTCTGGAGGCATCACCCATGGTTGATGGCTACATCCCATCCTCGCAGTGAAAGCTAATGCTCACGCACTCTGTCACAGTACGGCCAATCACCGGTTGGTTCCCGCTCCTACTGGAATAGAATCCATTGATTCTTTTGCGTCTGTCACTAACGCCCAGCAGGTTACAGGTTTGAAGCACGTCACAGTCATTCATTACCGGAATCCTACTCGGAACACCACAGACAAGGTTGGACTTTCCGGATTCCCAGGATCCTACTCGGAACACCACAGACAAGGTTGGACTTTCCGGATCCTCATAAATGCCGCCATCTATCTAGCTTATACCACGAAGATTCTGTTGGGGAATCTAAGAGATACACATTCAAGCTCGGTTGCATGTAGAACGAAAGTGGTTGTCAATCACGCGCGTTCATAAGTGAGAATAATAATGAGGGTTATCTAACTCATTACATTCATCATGTTCTTGGGTACGAATGGATATCTTGGAATAAGAATAAGATAGAGACCGAATAAAAGAAAATAGAACTTCATTAATACTTGAGGTACAGCAGAGCTCCACACCCTTAATCTATGGTGTGCAGAAACTCCACCGTTGAAAATACATAAGCAAAAGAGGTTCAGGCATGGCCGAATGGCCAGCCCCCCCAAAACGTGATCAATGATCCCCTAAGATGAAGATTAAAACAAAACTGAGATCAAAGATGTCTAATACAATAGATAGGTGTCCTATATATACTAGACTAGCTACTAGGGTTTACATGAGTAAGTAATTGATGCATAAATCCACTTCCGGGGCCCACTTGGTGTGTGCTTGGGCTGAGCTTGATCAATCCACGAGCTAAGGCATTTCTTGGCGTTGAACTTTGAGTTATGACGTGTTTTGGGCGTTCAACTCCGGATAGCAGCATGTACTTGGCGTTCAACGCCAAGTTACGTCGTCATTCTTCGAATAAAGCATGGACTATTATATATTGCTGGAAAGCCCTGGATGTCTACTTTCCAACGCCGTTGAGAGCGCGCCATTTGGAGTTCTGTAGCTCCAGAAAATCCATTTCGAGTGCAGGGAGGTCAGAATCCAACAGCATCAGCAGTCCTTTTGTCAGCCTTTTTCAGAGTTTTGCTCAAATCCCTCAATTTCAGTCAGAATTTACCTGAAATCACAGAAAAACACACAAACTCATAGTAAAGTCCAGAAATGTGAATTTAACATAAAAACTAATGAAAACATCCCTAAAAGTAGCTTAAACTTACTAAAAACTATGTAAAAACTATGCCAAAAAGCGTATAAATTATCCGCTCATCAGTAGCCCTTTTTGAATGATGGCACTGCACTCTTGAGTAAGAATCACTGTTTCTTTTTCTTGCCAACTTCTCTTCTTGGTGATCAATTCCTTAAGAAACTTTGCATATAATGGCATTTGTTCCAGAGCTTCTGCCAATGGGATGTTGATTTCGAGTTTCTTGAAGATTTCTAAGAACCTTGGGAATTGTTGGTCCTTTGCTCCTTTATGTATCCTAGTTGGGTATGGAAGCTTAGGTGCATAAGCTTTTACTCCTTCATTCTTGTTTTCTTGTTGTAGCTTCACATTCTCCTTGTTATCATGGTTGCTCTCTTGACTGAGTGGTTTGCCTTGTGGCTTGACGTCCTCTTTGCTTTTTTTTGATGTTGAAGCCTTTTCCTCATCTTGCCTTTCCGCTTGTTTTTCCACTGTGGCTTGCTCTTTGGGTTTTATTGCTTCTTTATTCGAACTTTCTCCAACTATCTTGCCACTCCTCAACTACAGAGCTTTACATTCCTCTCTCGGGTTGGGTATTGTATCACTTGGGAGAACATTAGTTGGTCGTTCAGCTTGTTTGGCTAACTGTCCCACTTGTCGCTCAATATTCTTCATGGTGGCCTCATGTTCCTTTTGTCCCTTGGCTAAGGCTTGAGTGGTTTGAGCAAGTGCTTGCAAGGTTGCTTCAAGATTTGAGATTCTGGTCTCATGATGGTCAATTGGAGATATGATGGGGGTTGATTGTTGTTGGAAGTTGTTGGGTGGATTAGTATGGTAATTTTGTGAGTAATTTTGTGAGTTGGATGTTGGTGCAGGAAAGTTGTTTTGGTGAGTTTGTGAATTATTATGAGGTGGTTGATATGTGTTTTGTGTTTTTCTATATTGGTTAGTGTTGGTGGCATGGTGATTTTGGTTATTTGTGTTACGAGTGTGGTTGTGGTTGTTGTTCTTTTGCTAATGGTTTTCACCCCACTTTAGATTGGGATGATTTTTCCAGGATGGGTTGTATGTATCACCACGAAATTCATCTTGATAATTTGAAGTATTCTGCATGTACTGAACTTGTTCTTGTGGCTGTTCAATAGTGGTCCCTTCACCTTGGCTCCATTCAAGTGATGATTGATTTGTTGTGTTCACTGATGCTAGCTGGAGACCATCCATTCTCTTTGTTATCATTTCCATTTGTTGTTGGATTTATTGGTGCATTAACTTATTTTGTGCCAAGATAGCGTCAACACCTTCAAGCTCCATTACGCCTTTCTTTGGGGCCGGGTTATGTTGCCTCTCTGATGAGTAATAATACTGATTGTTTGCCACAATCTCAATGAGGTCTTGAGCCTCCTCAGCAGTTTTCATCATGTTGAGTGATCCTCCTGATGAGTAGTCTAGTCCCTTCCTTGCTTCTAAGCTTAAACCTTCATAGAAGTTTTGGAGTTTGACCCAATCACTAAACATGTCAGGTGGACATCTTCTCATTAGTGCCTTATATCTTTCCCAGGCTTCATACAATGACTCCCCTTCCATTTGCCTGAAATTTTGAACCTCTGTCTTCAACTTGATGATTATTTGAGGTGGGTAAAACTTTGCTAGAAATCTGCCCATCACGTCATTCCAATTGTTGAGGCTTTCCTTGGGGAATGACTCTAGCCATTGAGTGGCCTTGTCCCTCAAAGAGAATGGGAATAGCAGCAGTTTGTAGACATCTGGATGCACTCCATTTGTCTTCACTGTAATGCATATCCTTAGAAAAACAGACAGATGTTGATTTGGGTCTTCAAGAGGTCCCCCTCCATAGGAGCAGTTGTTTTGTACCAAAGTGATGAGCTGAGGTTTCAACTCAAAATTGTGGGCATGAACATTTGGGGTGGCAATACTGCTCCCACAATGTCTTGGATCAGGGATGGTATAAGAAGATAGCACCCTTCTAGGTGGTCCCTCATTGTTGTTGACCCCTCCAGGAGGATTGTGCATGTCGTCCTCCATGACTTGGTCTTCTCCCTCTGATTCCTCTTCACCAACTATCCCCTTTCCTCTTTCTGCTCTCCTTACCCTTCGGAGGGTTCTCTCGTCCTCAATATTAAGTCTATTAGCTCCTGACATACACAAACAAAACCAAAATCACATGGGAAACACTCTAGAACTAGAGTGGAATTGGAGTTAGTGAAACAAAGTATCAAACAGTTAGTGGGCTTAGCAAAAACACTAAAAAAAAATGCTTAATCTAAACCACCATTCACTTAATCATTGTCAATCTTATCCAATCCCCGGCAACGGCGCCAAAAACTTGATACGTAAAAATTTTATTTCATGTATAACCGGCAAGTATACCGGGTCGTATCAAGTAATAAAACTCACTAAGAGTGAGGTCGATCCCACGGAGATTGGTAGATTAAGCAACTTTAGTTTAATGATGGATTTAGTCAAGCAAACATGGTTTTGATTTTATGAGCATTGTGATTTTTGAACATAATTGTAGGAATTTAAATGGCAAGGAATTTAAAGAACTGGAATATAGAAATAAAATGAAAGTAAATAACTGAAACTTAAAATGCAAGAAACTTAAATGACATCAAAGATAAATTGCAAGGAATTAAAGGTTGCAGAAATTTAAAGAGCATAAGAGCAAAGAGCAAGAAATAAAGAGACAGAATGTAGTTGACAAGAATAATAAATTGCAAGAATGTAGAAGGGAAATGGGGTAATGGGTGTTCAAACAACTAAGAGCAAGAGAAATGAGAATTAATGATGGAAAGAATCATTAGGGATCAGAGATGCAAATTCTCATGAATTGATGTTGATCAATTCCTTCTCAATCATAGGTATAGATCCATGGCAAGTGGGTAATTGAATCCCAATCTCTTGGTGATCCAATTTCTCTCAACATAACCAATTGCAACTCTCATGATGTAATTGTTCATGAGAAGAGATGAAGCTCAATTTCTAATCCGAGCCACACAATTTCCAGAATCTCAACTTAGGGAGGTTATATCTCACATACCAACCAAAGTGTATTGATTAAGGAGATTATGAAAGGATGAACTCTAAACTGAACTATGTGGTTCATTTCTCAAATTCACCACACAATTCATATAGATTAATGATAGCGCGAAATTGTGATCAATACTTTTCACAACTCAAATAATCCCCGGTAATGAATCCAAAAACTTGGTGTTCAATACCATGGCATAAACACAACTTCGCACAACTAACCAGCAAGTGCACTGGGTCGTCCAAGTAATAAACCTTACGCGAGTAAGGGTCGATCCCACGGAGATTGTTGGTATGAAGCAAGCTATGGTCACCTTCTAAATCTTAGTCAGGCAAACTCAAATGGATATGGTGATATACGAATAAAACATAGAGATAAAGATAGAGATACTTATGTAATTCATTGGTGGGAATTTCAGATAAGCGTATGAAGATGCTATGTCCCTTTCGTCTCTCTGCTTTCCTACTGTCTTCATCCAATCCTTCCTACTCCTTTCCATGGCAAGCTTAAGCAAGGGTTTCACCGTTGTCAGTGGCTACCTCCCATCCTCTCAGTGGAAATGTTCAACGCACCCTGTCACGGCACGGCTATCCATCTGTCGGTTCTCGATCAGGCCGGAATAGAATCCAGTGATTCTTTTGCGTCTGTCACTAACGCCCCGCCCTCAGGAGTTTGAAGCACGTCACAGTCATTCAATCATTGAATCCTACTCAGAATACCACAGACAAGGTTAGACCTTCCGGATTCTCTTGAATGCCGCCATCAGTTCTAGCCTATACCACGAAGACTCTGATCTCACGGAATGGCTGGCTCGTTTGTCAGGCGAGCACTCGGTTGTCAGGCGATCAACCATGCATCGTGTATCAGGAATCCAAGAGATATTCACCCAATCTAAGGTAGAACGGAGGTGGTTGTCAGTCACACGTTCAAAGGTGAGAATAATGATGAGTGTCACAGATCATCACATTCATCAAGTTGAAGAACAAGTGATATCTTGGACAAAGAACAAGCGGAATTGAATAGAAGAACAATAGTAATTGCATTAATACTCGAGGTACAGCAGAGCTCCACACCTTAATCTATGGTGTGTAGAAACTCCACCTTTGAAAATACATAAGAACAAGGTCTAGGCATGGCCGAATGGCCAGCCTCCCAATGATCTAAGATAGCATAAAATGAAGATAGCTACCCAGATATCTCAATACAATAGTAAAAGGTCCTACTTATAGAAAACTAGTAGCCTAGGGTGTACAGAGATGAGTAAATGACATAAAAATCCACTTCCGGGCCCACTTGGTGTGTGCTTGGGCTGAGCAATGAAGCATTTTCGTGTAGAGACTCTTCCTGGAGTTAAACGCCAGCTTTTATGCCAGTTTGTGCGTTTAACTCCCATTTTGGTGCCAGTTCCGGCGTTTAACGCTGGGATTTCTGAGGGTGACTTTGAACGCCGGTTTGGGCCATCAAATCTTAGGCAAAGTATGGACTATCATATATTGCTGGAAAGCCCAGGATGTCTACTTTCCATCGCCGTTGAGAGCGCGCCAATTGGGTTTCTGTAGCTCCAGAAAATCCACTTCGAGTGCAGGGAGGTCAGAATCCAACAGCATCTGCAGTCCTTTTCAGTCTCTGAATCAGATTTTTGCTCAGGTCCCTCAATTTCAGCTAGAAAATACCTGAAATCACAGAAAAACACACAAACTCATAGTAAAGTCCAGAAAAGTGAGTTTTAACTAAAAACTAATAAAAATATACTAAAAACTAAACCAAATGTACTAAAAACATACTAAAAACAATGCCAAAAAGCGTACAAATTATCCGCTCATCAATTAACCCCTCTCTCGATGGTGATTGAATCTTTAAAGAACAAGAGTTTCCTCTTGGAGTAACCACTTGAATTGAGAAGGAGAAGATGATTTATCGATGCATTCAAACAAGCAGAGCTCTTCCCCCTAATGAAAGTGGGGTTTAGTGAATCATATATAGCTCCAATTTCAACAACAATTGCCATAAATGAAAATTAAACTAAGTGTGAAGAAAAATGAAGAAGAAGAAGAAAATGCTTAAAAACTCAAAAAATGAAGAAGGAAAAGTCTAGAAATCTAAGTGTCAAAAGTCCCCTCAAAGTACAAACTCCTTCTCTATTTATATTAGTCCTAAAACTCCTTCAAAGGTCTTTAATTGGGCTAGCAATGTGGGCTTCCTCTTTGTTGAATTCTTGGCTCAATGGAGGAAGTGTTGCTAGACTTGGAAGGAGGAGTTCATTCATGATGCTTCTGGCCTAATGGCTTGGCGTTTTTGCCAATAACGCTAGCCTTAATGCACGTTGGCAACGTGCATCATGTTTTCCTGGGAGTGAGCTTTCAGACTTGGGCGTTGCTAGCCCAAGTTGTTGCTAACAACTTGCTTTTCTTCTTCTTGACTCTACTTTCATGCTAAATGTAGCCCAGAATTTGAGTGTCAATCCTCTGCTTCAATATGGACTATCATACATCATTGGAAAGCTCAGAGTGTCTTCTTTCTAATGCACTTAAAATCATCTCAATTGGATTTTTCTAGCTTAAGTTATGCTTCCTCAAAGAAGGTAAGGTCAAGCTGCCAAGTTGTTGCTGAAAACGCCTCTTTCCTCCCAAGTTGGCAACGTGCCCAGCCTCCCAAGGCTGAGACATGAGGCTGGCATTGTCACCAAACACGCCCCCTTGTTAGCACGTTGGCAACGTGCTCGTGCTCCCTCCATGGCTAATTTCTAGCCTTCAACTTTGCTTGTCACATTGCCTTGGAAAACGCCTTTAGAAGCTGGCGTTGGCAACGTGCTCGAGTGCTTCTCAAAATAGCTTGTTACGTTGCCTTGGGACATGCCTTTGGAGGCTGGCGTTGGCAACGTGCATGCTTCTTCCCCTGGGTGAGCTTCCTTGCCTAGCTTTGCTTGCTGTGTTGCCCCCAAACACGCCTTTGGAAGCTGGCGTTGGCAATGTGCTCGAGCCTTCCTCAAGGCTCTATGCTTGTTGCTTGGCGTTGTCCTTGAACACGCTTATGTTTCCTGGCGTTGGCAACGTGGGTAGAGATCCAAGGCTTGGTGCCTACCAAGCATTCCTTCCTAGCGTTGCCTTAGAACACGCCAATGAAAGTGGCGTTGGCAACGTGCTCGATGGGTAAGATCCAAAGCTTAGTGCCTACCAAGCATTCCTTCCTGGCGTTGCCTTAGAACACGCCAATGAAAGTGGCGTTGGCAACGTCCTCGAAGTTCCTTCCTGGCCCAAGTTGGCAACGCCCAAATGTGCACTCCAAGGTTGCTTGGCGTTGCCTTCAAACACTCACCCTTTCTCTAAGTTGGCAACGTGCTCTTATTTATTGGCCCAGAATCTTGTCCCTGGCGTTATTGATGAATACGCCAGTTCATTCCCAAGTTAGCAATGCTCTCAAGCTCTTGGTTGGCCCAGAATCCTGGCTTGCATGCGTTGCCAAGGAACACGCCCATGCTCTCCCAGCTCAACAACGTGCTCGAGCTTTCCTATGGCGCCAAACTTTGCTTGCTACGTTGCCAAGGGACACGCCTTCAGACTTTGGCGTTGGCAACGCGCATCTGATGTGCGGAAAACGATCCAACACAAAACTCACCGGCAAGTGTACCGAGTCGCATCAAGTAATAATAACTCACATGAGTGAGGTCGATCCCACAGGGATTGAAGGATTGAGCAATTTTAGTTTAGTGGTTGATTTAGTCAAGCGAATCAAGTTTTGGTTGAGTGGGTTGTATTTAACAGAAGCTAAATGACAATAAATGTAAAGGGGGAAGGGAAAATTGCAGTAAATTAAAGAGCAGGAAAGTAAACTTGCAGAATCTTAAAGAACAAGAAAGTAAATGACTGAAACTTAAAGTGTAAGAAATGTAAATTGCAGTAACTTAAATTGCAAGGAATATAAATTGATTGAATGTAAAAGGGATTTGAGGAAAGGGATTGCAGAATTTAAACAAAGAGAAATTGAATTGCCACAGTCAATAGAGCAGAAATTGAATTAGAAACAATTAGGATTCAAACTGTAAGGAAATAAAATGCAGCAGAGGTTCACAGAAGAACCAAAAGTAAATTGGGATCTCAGGTCTCCAGAGACTAGGTAGCAAAGCCTAGATCTCAATTGCCTTCCCAGATCCAGGCTCACAAAGCAATTGACAAGAAATTGAAGAAGAAGCAGTAAAGGAAATTGAAATTCAATTTAATTGTGCAGAAAGGAATTAAAGAGATTTTGAATGGAGGTTGAGACAGAATTTCCTCAACTCTTCACACCCAAAACTCAAAACAAGAAAATTAAAAGTGCTCAGGCAAGAACGAGGAAGAAGAGAGATCAATTCTCCTCCCCAATTCTCTGAAATCTCAGTAGAGTCACCAAGAAAAGTGCAAAAGCTCAAAGCTCAAAGAAAGTGCAAAATTCAAAAGCAAAGCTAAAGGTTCCAAAGTAAAAAGTTACATCAAACTAGCTTCTATTTATACACTTTCTATTCTTGGATTTTGGGATTTGGATGGGCTTTTGATTTGGTGAAGAAATGAATTAAATGGGAATTTTAATTGAATTTTCGGCCCAAAATAATAGCTTCCAGGAGGCTGCCCTGCCCTTGTGGAGGGCAGGGCAGGATTTGGTGCGTGTTGGTGTTTGCTTGGTGCGGCTTGGTGCGGGCTGGTGCGGTCTTGGTGCGCAGAACGCTGCCCTGCCCGCGCGGAGGGCAGGGCAGGAAAAATTGGTGCGCCAGAATTTGTGCTGTGGTGCGCGCTGGTGCTGCCAGATTCGTGCTGTGCTGCGCGCTGGTGCTGCCAGATTCATGCACCAACAAAATGCTACCCTGCCCTCGCGTAGGGCAGGGCAGTGTTTCCAAAATGAAGTCCCGCGTTCAAATCCGGGCAGAAACACACGCTCATTCATTTTCCTTGGTTTCTTGGCACGGTAATGGAACTTAGTTCCTTGCTTCCTCATGGTCCCGTGTTCAACTCTTGTGGCAAGCATTTGGAGATATTTTACTTTGATTTTCTCCCCTTGTGAGCCCGATACTACCCTTGTGGAGGGCAGGGCAACATTTTCTTCTTCTTGATTCCAAGGCACAAATTTGTGCTCTGCCCTTGTAGTGGGCAGGGCAGAGTTGCCTTCTTTGTCTTGTTCCCTTATGTTGCCCTCCTAGAGGGCAGTGTGCCCTTGTGGAGGGCAATGCTTGCCTCCCCCATTGCATGCGGCACACTTTTCCTTCCTTTGACCACACTTTCTTCTCCTTTGGTCACGCTTTCTTAAGCCACGCTTTTCTCTTTTATTCTTTTCTTCACCTACAATAAACCAAAACAACCACTCCAAGTATCGCTAAATTCATAAGGCTTATAAATCAATTAAAATTCAATTAAAATTAGCTTAAACCTTATGATTTAACATTAATTTCATGGTGGTTGCTTGATTTAAAGAAGTTATGCATTTTCACTCCAAATCACTTACTTAGGATGCAAGAAAGTGCATAAATGCTAACAAAACAAGTGAAATTAGCTTGAAAAATGGGTATATGATGACTTGTCATCAGCATCTCCCTTTCCTGCCCAAGCCTTCATGCTGCTGGCATTGTCACCAAACACGCCCTTGTTGATGGCGTTGGCAACGTGCTAGGGAGCTGCTTCCTTCCAGGTTTTTGCTCCCTGCGTTGCTATGGAACACGCTATTAGTTTGGGGAGTTGGCAACGTGCCAACCCACTCTTCTTGGCTTGCCATGGATTGTTGGCGTTGCCCTCAAACACGCCATTGTACATTCAAGTTGGCAACTTGCTTTGAAGCTTCAAATTCACCTTCCAGGGCTACTTGGCGTTATTGCCAAGCACTCAAGTGATAATGTACGTTGGCAACGCCCAAGTCTCTTTCTCCTTGCCACGCTTGCTATGTCCCCAATCTTTCTTGCTCAAATTCTTGCTCCATAGCCTTCTTACTTCATTACCTATCATTAACCCAAGAAATTGTCTCAAAGTTTTGCCATTCCATGCAATCAATTTCATGAGATTCATTCATACTCACTCATTTATGTATTCCTTAAATCATTTGCATGAATTTGGCTACAATCAACATGCTCCTTGATATTCTCATGCATGAAGACAAAACTCATAAAAATACTTGTTTATTTAGAGAAAATGAGTGAAACTAAGCTAAAACCAACCAAACTAACTAGCTAATATAGCAACTATGCAAATGCATCAGAGGGGTGTCGTGCTGCCAAAACTCGAGTTGCCCAAAGGCTTGCTGAGCGCAATGCCAGCAAGATGCACGATGCCTTGCCATCCCCTAGGCACACTAGCAAGCCCGTTGTGGTTGTGGTGTGCCGTCGGGGTCCCCCGCCCCGGGTCCAAGGTTGAGCACGGGCATCGGGCTGCTGCAAACCCCGATCACCAAAGGACCAAGAAGGGAAACACGTCCATGCACGGCCCATCTAGGCACCACCTAGGGAGCATGGCGTGGTGGAGTTGTGCCTTGTGCACCCGCGGCGTGCTCGCCCTACGTCTAGGGTCGACGCAAGACGGTGCCCGACGCGGTGTTGGTTTTGTTCTGCGTGTTGCTTAATCTAGACGGTGCGGCTGTTCAATTATCGCCCGAAGCACCTCACGCCTCGGGCTGTCCCTTGAATGTTCTTCGTCGCTTCCCTCGAACCCTACCCAGCGGAGTTGGCTCGGCACTCCCGTATGCTTCCGCTTGCCTGCACGCTCCAAGGCGTGCGGGGGCGGTTCGTCCGGGCGTGCTGGGTTTGCGGACCGTGGTGGCGGATGAGTGGTGTGCGGGTTGTTAGTGTGTCTGGCTCCTTGCCTCGCGCACCGAACGGCCGCGCTGAAACTCGAGTTGCCCAAAAGGCTTGCTTGGCGCAATGCGAGCAAGGTGAGATGCCCAAAGGCTTGCTGGGCGCAATGCCAGCAAGATGCACGTTGCCTAGGCACACTAGCAAGCACGTTGTGGTTGTGGTGTTGCTGCCGGGGTCACCCGCCCCTAGTCCAAGGTCGATCACGGGCGTCGGGCTCCGGCGAAACCCGATTGCCGTAGGAACAACGAGGGAAACACGCCCATGCACGGCCCATCCAGGCACCACCTATGGATCATGGCGTGGAGGTGTTTTGCCTTGGGCACCCGCCCGGGGCAACTCCTTGAGCTTGGCCCAGGACAAGGGATCATCCCCCATGTCTGAGCACGGCGTGGGAACGGCGGGCGGCCTGTGCGCCCCCGCGAGGGGCAACGCAGCGTGCGCGGCCCAACGCTAGGCCAGGCCTGGTGTGGCGCACGA
>NC_080377.1:86239205-86244205 GCF_014773155.1 Arachis stenosperma
AGAACCTATTCATCCAAGCATATCCTTAATACATAAACACCACAGGCATTTGTCTCAGAAGTTCAAACCATTGGTGCCTAGCTTATTTTCTCAATCAATTTTTTTTTGCTTTTTGGTTGCCCTTTTTCAGTGGCTTTTTCTTCTTCTTTTTCTTTCTTTTTTCATGGCCAAAGACATTTATTCATCAAGATCCATAGACAGTATTCAAACTTCTACACAAAAATGATAATTCTACACTCAATTTCCAGTGATCTGACTAAACAATCAAGCATGCATACCACCACTTAATTCTACTTGATTTGTCACTAATTGAGCCAAGTTACTTTTGTTCAAACTTTCTTTTATTTTTGGAAACAGAACAAGCATGGCAAGCATTTGTTTAAGAAGGTGAAGTTATATCCAAACATCTAGGCATTCACTTTATTCAAAGCAGTAAACCAACACTCATACTAAAAACTTCACATTCCAGAAAGATTCAACAATTACAGTTTAAACCAGAACAAGCATGCTTTTGTTTGCCTTTTAAAGAATGGTCAAGGAACAACACCACCTTGTGAAATTTCTTGTTTTCTCTTTGTTGCCAGGAAACAATTTGATTTCTCCTTCTTCTCCTAGTTGTTGCTTCATGTTCTTTCTAAGATCCTTGTTTCCTTTCCTGCAAAGAGTGATGAAGTTGCTTGCTTCTCAAGCACTTGAGTGGTTAGCTCAACTATGTATGGGCAAGTGTCTGAGTCTTAAGTTGGTGTGTGAACACCAAACTTAGTCTCCTACTTACTCCTCTGCTCTTTGAATCCTTGAATTCTCCTTGGAATGAAGTTGCTGCTAAGGATTTTAAGCATTTCTGTGATTGCTTAGAATGGTTGTTCCTTTCTTATAATTCAAAGGTTGTTGTGTTCAGTTGATCTGTATGGTGGAACACCAAACTTAGAGTCACACATTCCCCTTTGAATTATTGATCCACGAATTCATTGTTTGGTGTGAAACACCAAACTTAATTCTTTGCAATGCACAGAAACTACTTCACCTTTTTATTGAAACAAATAAAAGAAACAGCAAAGGAGTATTACCTCAGGTTGGGTTGCCTCCCAACAAGCGCTTCTTTAACGTCATTAGCTTGACGGTCAGCTTCTTAGGGTGGATTGTAGTGCTTGATGTCCTCTCCTCTCACTATGAAAACGTCCCTATTTGATTCCTTCATGATTTCCAAATGTTCCATAGAAAGAACTTTCCTGATTGTGAACACTTGAGGGAGCTGGGAAGGAATGGTTTTGAGGCCAGGTGGGATTGGCAGATAATGACTTGATATCACTTTATCTCCCGGAGAGAAACCTTCAGTGGGAATTTTCTTGTTTCTCCACCCTCTTGGCAATTTCTTTACAATTCTTCTCTCTCTCTTGAGGATTTCTTCATTGACCCTTATGCCAGGAGGATCCTTCTGAGCTGTTTCTATTGATTCTTGTGGCTTTAACTCTTGCAATTCTTGTTTGCCTTCCAAGGACTGTTTCAGAGTTTCAGCTGTTGGATTGCTTTCCTCCAAACACAGATGGCTACTATCATCCTTAGGCTTTTCAGGTTCTGGTTCAGGCTCAGATGCAGGTTTGAAAACATGGAAAATGAGCTGTTCATCATGTATTCTCAAAATTAGCTCTCCTTGTTCTACATCTATGAGCGCTCTAGCAGTGGCTAGAAATGGCCTTCCCAGAATGATAGGTGTAGGTAGCTTTCCTCCATGTCTAAAATGACAAAGTCTGTGGGGAAGAAATAATTTCCCACTTTCACCAGCACATTCTCAACTACCCCTTCAGCTTGCTTCTGAGTTTTGTCAGCCAGTTGTATGATTACATCAGTGGATCTCACCTCATTCAGTTGTAGCCTCTTCATAAGAGTCAGAGGTATCATATTTATGCTAGCTCCTAGATCACAGAATCCTCTGTCAATTTTTGTTTCCCCTATGATGCAGGGGATATGAAAACTTCCTGGGTCTGTTTTCTTAGAGACTATGTCCTTCTTGATGAGGGCACTACATTCTTTGTTCATTATTACAGTTTGTCCTCCCTTCAAAACTCTTTTCTTGCTCAGCAATTCCTTCAAATACTTGATATGTGTAGGCATCTGCTAGAGAATCTCAAGAAAGGGAATATTGATATGGAGAGACTTAAATGTCTCTAAAAACCTTGAATATGTTTTCCCTTTTTCACCTCCTCCTAACCTCTGAGGAAATGGTGCTTTTGGTTGGTATGTTTCCAGCATGCCTTTATTTTGCAGTTCCTTGGCTTGCTCAGTTTCACTTTCCTGCTTAGCTTCTTCCACACCTTCCTTCAAGATTTCTGGCTCCTGTTCTGAGGGTCTGATTCCTTCTTCTTCTGAGACTTCCTTCAATATGGTGATGGCCTTGCATTCTTCCCATCTCACTCCCTTTTGTTCCCCTTTAGGATTCTTTTCTGTGTCACTAGGGAACACTGCAGTTGACTTGGGGGCCTGTTGAGATAGCTCTCCTACTCGAGACTCCATCCTCTTGAGTTTTTCACCATGGTTCCTTAAGGTAGATCTCACATCATCCCTAAAGCTTTTCAACTCACTTATGTCCTGACCCATGTTTGCAAGCATTCCTTCTATCCTGTTTAATTGATCTTGAAATTGTTGGTTCGGATTAGGTTGGGCAGGTTGATTATTTTGGCCATGATATGGTGGTTGGGAGTAAGTGTTTTGTGTGGCTTGGTATGATCTTTGGTTGGAGTTTTGGTATGTGGAATTGTTATGTTGGTTGGGGTTGTAAGGTTTGTGGTTTTGTGATTGGGTTTGCTGGTTTCCCCACCCAAAGTTTGGGTGGTTTTTCCAGCCTGGGTTGTAAGTGTTGGAATGTGGATCATATGGTTGCCTTTGTTGATTTCCCACATAGTTGGCCTCTTCCCAATCACCTCCTTCAGTGCTTACTTCCTCTTGATCTTGTGTGTGTATTGCAGCCACTTGATTTGTTTCTAATTTCCTGGTGAGCTCTGCTAGTTGCTTGGCAAACACCTTGTTTTGGGCTAGAATTGTACCAACATGGTTCAGCTCCATGACTCCCTTAGTGTTGTGTCTCTCTGAAGCATAGTAGTACTCATTCTCAGCCACTGTCTCAATCACTTCAATGGCTTCTTTCACAGTCTTTTTCCTGTTCAATGAACCTCCTGATGAATGGTCTACAGCCTTCCTTGATTCATAAGAAAGTCCATCATAGAAAATATGCAATTGCACCCAGTCATGGAACATGTCTGGTGGGCATTTCCTTGTCAAATCCTTGAACCTCTCCCATGCCTCGCAGAGAGTTTCACCATCTTGTTGTCTAAAAGTCTGAACCTCAGATCGAAGCCTATTGACCTTTTGTGGGGGGTAGAAACGTGCCAGAAACTTGCTTTCCACCTCATCCCAGGTTGTTAGGCTCCCCCTTGGGAATGATTCCAGCCACTTAGCTGCCTTGTCCCTAAGTAAAAATGGGAACAAGAGCAGTTTATAGGCATTTTCCTGGACTTCACAGTGTCGCAAATTCTCAGGAATTTTGTGAGATGTTGGTTTGGATCTTCATTAGCACTCCCACCAAATGAACAATGATTCTCCACCAGTGATATTAGCTGTGGTTTGAGTTCAAAATTGTTGGCCTGAATGGGTGGTTTCTGAATGCTGCTACCACAATTCCCAGAGGTTGGGTTTATGTATGAACCAAGAACCCTCCTCTCGGGAATGGCATTGTTTCCATCAGCTCTCTTATGGTTGTGAACTTCTCTATCCATGTTGAGATCTAGAGCTTCCTCAAAATTGTCCTCAGATTCTCCTTCAGATTCTTCTTCTCCCAGTACTCTCTTCCCTCTTGCTTCCCTTCTAAGTTTATGAAAGGTCCTCTCTGGTTCGGTATATGGAGGAGTTGATGTCTCTCCTCTCCTACCTGTCATACAAGAACACAGCACAGGCAACAAACAAGTGAAATACTCTTGGTTAACGGAAGAGTATGGTTAGAGCAGTTGAGGAATTAATTCAAATAGTTAGTGAGTCAGTGAGTTAGTTGCTTGAATTTAAAGGCATAAAGAAAGAAAGCAAGTAACAGAGTGCAGAAATTAAAATTCAACAAGTAACTTGAACTGAATTAACAAAACAAGAAAAATGCTCAATCTAGTTAACTTCCAATTTGAGAATTGTCAATCGAAAACCAATCCCCGGCAACGGCGCCATAAACTTGATGCTACGATTTTAGGAAATTGCACGATCGGCAAAAATTCCTTCCGGCAAGTGCACCGGTTATCTTCAAGTAAAAACTCACAATAGAGTGAGGTCGAATCCAACAAGGATTGGTTGAGTGAGCAATTCGGATTAGAAGTGTGTTCTAGTTGAGCGGAATCAAGATTTAGATGAGAATTGCGGAATGTAAAATTGGCGGGAAACGTAAATGGCAAGAAATTGAAATTGCGGAATCTTAAATTGCATGAATTAAAGAGCGAGAAGCTAAATTGCTGAAATTAAAAAGGGATCGGGGTAATTGCATGAATTTAATTGCAGAATGTAAAGAGAAAGTGGTAGATCAGAAATGGGGAATTCATTGGGTTTCAGGAGATATTGAGATCTCCGAATCAAAACATTTTTATCCCTTCCTCAACTAATGCGTTCATTGAATTTTGCTTGGCAATCTTATATGATTGGATCCCAATCCCTTGGCTCACCAATTCTCTCTAAAAACAAACAAATTCCCAATCCCTTGGTTTAAATGTTCATAAGAAGAGATGACGCTCGATCACTGATTATACCACACAGTTTCATGAACCACAATTTGGTAGGATTACATGTCACAATATCCATCCAAACCCCAATCCAATTCACTGTGAGAAAGCTTCTCTAGCATGAATCCTCCATTCCTTTCCCAAGGTTCCGAAGGATTCCAATTATGGATAGTTTCTTTCCCAAGACAACTAACCACTGGAATTAGATCGAGAAGCTTTCTAACAAAAATTCAAGAGAAAAGATTGAAGAAG
>NC_080377.1:86251705-86281705 GCF_014773155.1 Arachis stenosperma
AGTATAGTTCACAATTTCGCCGACCAAGTTTTTGGCGCCGTTGCCGGGGATTGTTCAAGTTTTGAGCAAGCTTTTGGTAACATCAGAGCCAAGATCCGGCAACAACATCAAATTTTTGGTGTTATTGCCCGGGATTGTTTAGGCTGGACAACTGACGGTTCATCTTGTTGCTTAGATTAGGTATTTTTTTTTCGAAATTCTTGAAGATGAATTCTAGAGTTTCATGATGATTTGTTGAAATCTGGCTGGCTGAGAAGCCATGTCTAATCTGATTGGACCGAGGTTTCAACTTATCACCACAAGAGCTTGTTGATTCTCATCAATTTTGCTCTTGGAGCAGTGATCTGCTAAGATTTGACTGACCTTTGGTCATGTCTAGTGTTTTGGACCGAAGCTTTCTTTGAAAGCTTGGCTGGCTGTGAAGCCATGTCTAATTCCTGGACCGGAGTCTTAGACTAGCATTGCACTGATTCCTGGAATTCTCATTAAGAATTTTGATACCTTTTCCTACTTAATTTTCGAAAAACACAAAAAAAAAAAAAAAATTTTACAAAACCAAAAAGACCAAAAATATTTGATGTTTCTTGCATAAGTTTAGTGTCTCATCCTAAGTTTGGTGTCAAATGCATGTTTTTGTTATAATTTTCGAATTCATGCATATATTTCTTTGTTTTGATCTTTGAATTCTATTGACTTGAAGTATTTTGTGTGTCTCATATGCATTTTCATGTTGTTAGTGTCAGTAGTACACAAACTGCTAAGTTTGGTGTCTTGCATGCATTGTTAATTGATTCCTTTTGCATTTTGATTATCAAAAATCCAAAAATATTTTTAATTTGTGTCCTTTCAAGTCAATGATACAAAGAATTGAAGATTCAAAACATGCTGCAGAGGAATTATACAGAAAAAGCTGAGCATTCAAAAATGCCCAGTGAAGAAGGCAGACTGGCGTTTAAACGCCAGCCAGGGTACCTGGTTGGGCGTTTAACGCCCAAAGAGGTAGCATTTTGGGCGTTAAACGCCAGAATGTATACCATTCTGGGCGTTTAACGCCAGGATGGTGCAGGGGGAAGATTTTGTTTTCAAAATCAAATTTTTTTTAGTTTTTCAAAATCAAATCTTTTTCAAATCAAATCTTTTCAATCAAATGTTTTCAAAATCAATTTCTTTCCTTTTTAAAAGATACTTACTAACAATTAATGATTTGATTGAACATCTCAAATTTGTTACCTTTTCTGTTGAGAAAGGTTTTTAATGTTTGAATCATATCTTTTCTTGTTAGGCAAGTCATCAATTTTTAAAATCATATCTTTTCAAATTGTTTTTAAAATCATATCTTTTCAAATAGTTTTCAAATCATATCTTCTCAATCACATTTTTTTTTCATATCTTCTTAACCACATCTTTTTCAAAATAACTTTCAATCAAATCTTCTTAATTTCTAATTTCAAATTCTTTTTCAAAAATCACTTAATTTCTTTTCCACTTTTATTTTCGAAAATTAATTAATGTTTTTCAAAATAATTTCAAAATTTTTTACTTGATTTTCGAAAATAAACTTCCCTCCTTCCCACATCCTTCTATTTATGGAGTACTACTCCTTCTAAATGCACAATTCGAATTTTATCAATTAAAATTCGAATTCTCCTTCTCCTTCTTCTTTCTATTTCTCTTTTCCTCTGACACTTAAAGGAATCTCTATACTGTGACATAGAGGATTCCACACTTTCTTGTTCTCTTCTCTTTCTTATGAGCAGGAGCAAAGACAAAGGCATTCTTGTTGAGGCTGATCCTGAACCTGAAAGGACCTTGAAGAGAAAGCTAAGAGAAGCCAAAACACAACTCTCTTTAGAGCACCTGACCGAATTCTTCAAGGGAGAAGACATGGCAGCCGAAAACAACAACAATGCCAACAATGCAAGGAAGGTGCTGGGTGACTTTACTGCACCTACTCCTGATTTCTATGGGAGAAGCATCTCTATCCCTGCCATTGGAGCAAACAACTTTGAGCTTAAGCCTCAATTAGTTTCTCTAATGCAACAGAATTGCAAGTTCCATGGACTTCCAATGGAAGATCCTCATCAGTTCTTAGCTGAATTCTTGCAAATCTGTGACACAGTCAAGACTAATGGGGTTGACCCTGAAGTCTATAGACTGATGCTATTCCCTTTTGCTGTAAGAGACAGAGCTAGAATATGGTTGGACTCTCAACCTAAAGAAAGCCTGGACTCATGGGAAAAGCTAGTCAATGCCTTCTTGGCAAAATTCTTTCCACCACAAAGATGGAGTAAGCTTAGAGTGGAAGTCCAAACCTTTAGACAAAAGGATGGAGAATCCCTCTATGAAGCTTGGGAAAGATACAAACAATTAATCAGAAAATGTCCTTCTGACATGCTTTCTGAATGGAGCATCATAGGTATTTTCTATGATGGTCTCTCTGAACTATCTAAGATGTCCTTGGATAGCTCTGCAGGAGGATCTCTTCATCTGAAGAAGACGCCTACTGAAGCTCAAGAACTGATTGAAATGGTTGCAAATAACCAATTCATGTACACTTCTGAAAGAAATCCTGTGAACAATGGGACTAGTCAGAAGAAAGGAGTTCTTGATATTGACACTCTGAATGCCATTTTGGCCCAGAATAAAATATTGACTCAACAAGTCAATTTGATTTCTCAAAGTCTGTCTGGAATGCAGAATGCACCAAGCAGTACTAAGGAGGCTTCATCTGAGGAAGAAGCCTATGATCCTGAGAACCCTTCAATGGAAGAGGTAAATTACCTGGGAGAACCCTATGGTAACACCTACAATTCTTCATGGAGAAATCACCCAAATTTCTCATGGAAGAATCAAGAGAGACCTCAACAAGGTTTCAATAATAATAATGGTGGAAGAAACAGGCATAGCAATAGCAAGCCTTTTCCATCATCTTCTCAGCAACAGACAGAGAGTTCTAAGCAGAATACTTCTGACTTAGCAACAATGGTCTCTGATCTAATAAAGACCACTCAAAGTTTCATGAATGAAACAAGGTCCTCCATTAGGAATTTGGAAGGACAAGTGGGTCAGCTGAGCAAGAAAATTACTGAACTCCCTCCTAGTACTCTCCCAAGTAATACAGAAGAAAATCCAAAAGGAGAGTGCAAAGCCATTAACATGGCCGAATTTTGGGAGGAAAGAGAGGAGGAGGACGCCACTGAGGAAGACCTCAGTGGGCGTGCACTAACCTCCAATGAGTTCCCCAATGAGGAACAATGGGAATCTGAGGCTCAAATTGAGACCATAGAGATCCCATTGGACCTACTTCTGCCATTCATGAGCTCTGATGAGTATTCTTCCTCTGAAGAGGATGAGTATGCCACTGAAGAGCAAGTTGCTAAATACCTTGGAGCAATCATGAAGCTAAATGACAAGTTATTTGGAAATGAGACTTGGGAAGATGAACCCCCCTTGCTCACCAAAGAACTGGATGACCTGTCTAGGCAGAAACTGCCTCAAAAGAGGCAGGATCCTGGGAAGTTTTCTATACCTTGTACCATAGGCACCATGACCTTCAAGAAGGCCTTGTGTGACTTAGGGTCAAGTGTAAACCTCATGCCCCTCTCTGTAATGGAGAAATTAGGGATCTTTGAGGTGCAAGCTGCAAAAATCTCACTAGAAATGGCAGACAACTCAAGAAAACAAGCCCATGGACTTGTAGAGGATGTTCTGGTTAAGGTTGAAAACCATTACATTCCTACTGATTTCATAGTCCTAGAGACTGGGAAGTGCATGGATGAATCCATCATCCTTGGCAGACCATTCCTAGCCACAGCAAAGGCTGTGATTGATGTTGATAGAGGAGAGTTGATCATTCAAGTGAATGAAGAATCCATGGTGTTTAAGGCCCAAGGATATCCCTCTATCATCATGGAGAAGAAGCATGAAGAGCTTCTCTCAAAACAGAGCCAAGCAGAGCCCCCACAGTCAAACTCTAAGTTTGGTGTTGGGAGGCCACAACCAAAATCTAAGTTTGGTGTTGAAACCCCACATTCAAACTCTAAGTTTGGTGTTGGGAGGTTTCAACAAGGTTCTGAGTGTTTCTGAGGCTCCATGGGAGTCCTCTGTCAAGCTAATGACACTAAAGAAGCGCTTGTTGGGAGGCAACCCAATGTTTTATAATTAATTATTTTCTTTTGTTATTTTATCTTTTTTGTAGGATGATGATCATAAGAAGTCACAAAAACAATGAAAAAAGCAAAAACAGAATGAAAAACAGGAAGAAAAACAGCACACCCTGGAGGAAGATGCTGCTGGCGTTCAAACGCCAGTCAGCCTAGCAGTTGGGCGTTTAACGCCCAGTCTGGCACCTTTCTGGGCGTTTAACGCCAGAAAAGGGCACCAGACTGGCGTTAAACGCCAGTAAAGGGCAACAACCTGGCGTTAAACGCCAGGAATGGGCACCAGCCCGGCGTTTAACGCCAGAAATGGGTCAAAACGTGGATTTTGATGCCATTTGGTGCAGGGATGACTTTTCCTTGACACTACAGGATCTGTGGACCCACAGGACCCTACCATCACTCTCTCTCTCTTCCCCCATTCACCAATCACCTCAACACCTCTCCCCCAAAAACCCTCACCTATCAAATCCCATCTTTCTCTTCACCACTCACATCCATCCTTCATAAAACCCCACCAACCTCACCCTTCAAATTCAAACCACTTTCCCTCCCAAACCCACCCTCAAATGGCCGAACCTTTACCCCCCTCTCTCCTATAAATACCCTTCTTCAACCCTTCATTTTCACACAACCTAAAGACCACTTCTTCCCCTTTGGCCGAACACACTACCCTCCCCCTCTTCCTCATTTCTTCTTCTTCTACTCCTTTCTTTCTTCTTTTGCTCGAGGACGAGCAAACATTTTAAGTTTGGTGTGGTAAAAGCGTTGCTTTTTCGTTTTTCCATAACCATTATGGCACCAAAGGCCGGAGAAACCTCTAAAAAGAGGAAAGGGAAAGCAAAAGCTTCCACCTCCGAGTCATGGGAGATGGATAGATTCCTCTCAAAGGTGCATCAAGACCACTTCTATGAAGTTGTGGCCTTGAAGAAGGTGATCCCCGAAGTCCCCTTTTTACTCAAAAAGGGTGAATATCCGGAGATCCGCCATGAGATCCAAAGAAGAGGTTGGGAAGTTCTCACCAACCCCATTCAACAAGCTGGAATCTTGATGGTTCAAGAGTTCTATGCCAATGCATGGATCACAAAGAACCATGACCAAAGTGTGAACCCGAATCCAAAGAATTATCTTACTATGGTTCGGGGGAAATACTTGGATTTTAGTCCGGAGAGTGTGAGGGTGGCGTTCAACTTGCCTATGATGCAAGGAGATGAGCATCCTTACACTAGAAGGGTCAACTTTGATCAAAGGTTGGACCAAGTCCTCACAGTCATATGTGAAGAGGGCGCACAATGGAAGCAAGATTCAAGAGGAAAGCCGGTCCAATTGAGAAGGCATGACCTCAAGCCCGTGGCTAGAGGATGGTTAGAGTTCATACAACGCTCAATCATTCCCACTAGCAACCGGTCCGAAGTTACCATAGACCGGGCCATCATGATCCATAGTATCATGATTGGAGAGGAAATAGAGGTTCATGAGGTTATAACTCAAGAACTCTATAAAGTGGCAGACAAGACCTCCACTGTGGCAAGTGATGAGGACAAGCCCATCACCAAGAAAAGGATGGAGTATACAAGGGACCCTACTCATCATGAGATCCCTGAGATTCCTCAAGGAATGAGTTTTCCTCCACAAAACTATTGGGAGCAACTGAATACCTCCCTAGGAGAGTTGAGTTCCAACATGGGACAACTAAGGGTGGAGCACCAAGAACACTCCATCATCCTTCATGAGATTAGAGAAGATCAAAGAATCATGAGGGAGGAGCAACAAAGGCAAGGAAGAGACATTGAGGAGCTCAAGCACTCCATAGGACCTTCAAAAGCAAGGAAGAGCCGCCATCACTAAGGTGGACCCGTTCCTTAATTTCCTTGTTCTCTATCCTTCTGTTTTTCGAATTTTTATGCTTTATGTTACCCATGTTTGTGTCTTGTGATCATTAGTGTCTTAGTGTCTATGCCTTAAAGTTATGAATGTCCTATGAATCCATCACCTTTCTTCAATAAAAACGTGCTTAATTGAAAAGGAAAGAATTGCATGAATTTTGAATTTTATAATAGTTTAATTATTTTGATGTGGTGGCAATATTTTTGTTCTCTGAATGTATGTGTAAACAGTGCATATGTATCTTGAATTTGTGGTTCATGAATGTTGGCTCTTGAAAGAATGATGAAAAAGGAGACATGTTACTGAGGATCTGAAAAATCAATAAAATGATTCTTGAAGCAAGAAAAAGCTATTCAAAAAAAAAAAAAAAAAAAAAAAAAAAAGAAAAAATCGAAAAAAAAAAAAAAAAAAAAAAAAGAAAAAAAAAAAGAAAAGAAATAAAGTTGTGATCCAAGGCAAATAAGAGTGTGCTTAAGAACCCTGGACACCTCTAATTGGGGACTTTAGCAAAGCTGAGTCACAATCTGAAAAGGTTCACCCAATTATGTGTCTGTGGCATGTATGTATCCGGTGGTAATACTGGAAGACAGAGTGCTTTGGGCCACAGCCAAGACTCAATAAATAGCTATGTTCAAGAATCATCATACTTTACTAGGAGAATCATTAACACTATCTGGACTCTGAGTTCCTAAAGAAGCCAACCATTCTGAATTTCAAGGGATAGATTGAGATGCCAAAACTGTTCAGAGACAGAAGGTTAAAAGCCCCGCTCATCTAATTAATACTGATCTTCACAGATGTTTTTGGAATTCATTGCATATTCTCTTCTTTTGATCTTATTTGATTTTCAGTTGCTTGAGGACAAGCAACAATTTAAGTTTGGTGTTGTGATGAGCGGATAATTTGTATACTTTTTGGCATTGTTTTTAGTATGTTTTTGATATCTTTTAGTTAGATTTTAGTCCATTTTTATTAGTTTTTATTTAAAATTCACTTTTCTGGACTTTACTATGAGTTTGTGTGTTTTTCTGTGATTTCAGGTATTTTCTGGCTGAAATTGAGGGACCTGAGCAAAAATCTGATTCAGAGACCAAAAAGGACTGCAGATGCTGTTGGATTCTGACCTCCCTGCACTCGAAGTGGATTTTCTGGAGCTACAGAAGCCCAATTGGCGCGCTCTCAACGGCGTTGGAAAGTAGACATCCAGGGCTTTCCAGCAATATATAATAGTCCATACTTTGTCCAAGATTTGATGGCCCAAACCCGCGAAGCAATCCGGCCTCAGGAATTCCAGCGTTAAACGCCGGAACAGGAATAAAAGTTGGAGTTAAACGCCCAAACTGGCATGGGAGCTGGCGTTTAACTCCAGAAAAGGTCTCTACACGAATTTCCTTGATTGCTCAGCCCAAGCACACACCAAGTGGGCCCGGAAGTGGATTTTTATGTCATTTATTCATTTCTGTACACCTTAGGTTACTAGTTTATTATTAATAGGACCTTTTACTATTGTATTAGTAGACTTTGGTAGCTATCTTCACTTTTATGCTATCTTAGATCTTTGGGAGGCTGGCCATTCGGCCATGCCTGGACCTTATGCTTATGTATTTTCAACGGTGGAGTTTCTACACACCATAGATTAAGGGTGTGAAGCTCTGCTGTACCTCGAGTATTAATGCAATTACTATTGTTCTTCTATTCAATTCCGCTTGTTCTTTGTCCAAGATATCACTTGTTCTTCAACTTGATGAATGTAATGATCCGTGACACTCATCATCATTCTCACTCATGAACAAAGTGACTGACAACCACTCTTGTTCTACAAGCATCTGAGGCTTAGTGAATATCTCTTGGATTCTTTAACCGGAATCTTCGTGGTATAGGCAGGACCTGATGGCGGCATTCAAGAGAATCCGGAAGGTCTAAACCTTGTCTGTGGTATTCTGAGTAGGATTCAATGATTGAATGACTGTGACGTGCTTCAAACCCTGAGGACGGGGCGTTAGTGACAGACGCAAAAGAATCACTGGATTCTATTCCGGCCTGATTGAGAACCGACAGATGAATTCCGCTATGACCGTGACAGGGGCATATGCAATCGCTTTCACTGAGAGGATGGGAGGTAGCTGCTGACAACAGTGAGACCCTATACGAGCTTGCCATGGAAAGGAGTAAGAAAGGATTGGATGAAGGCTGTAGGAAAGCAGAGAGACGGAAGGGAAGGCATCTTCATACACTTGTCTGAAGCTCATACACCAATGATATACATAAGTATCACTATCTTTATCTTCTATGTTATTTTCGTTCATCACCATATATATCTGAGTTTGCCTGACTAAGATTTACAAGATGACCATAGCTTGCTTCATTACTAACAATCTCCGTGGGATCGACCCTTACTCACGTAAGGTTTATTACTTGGACGACCCAGTGCACTTGCTGGTTAGTTGTGCGAAGTTGTGTAATGCCATGGTATTGAGCGCACCAAGTTTTTGGAGCCATTACCAGGGATTATGAGAGTTGTGAAAAAGTATAGTTCACAATTTCGCCGACCACCCGGGCTAGGCATAGACCCGGCCTGCACGGGCACCTACCCAGGTGTGGACGGCCAGCATGTGTGCCTTGGCCGAATTTCGTCGACGCAATGATCTCGTTTATTCGAAAGGTGCTTGGGAAAAACTGCGTCGAAATTCGACCCCTACAGGAGTTCCGCTGAGCTTGTCGGACAGAATAGGCACGTGGCCTGTTCAGGCCGGTCGGCCCCAGCGATTGCAACGGAGGACCCAAATTTCCACACATCACCGATGGCTCGTGAGTTTTGCCTGAAGTTTTGTCGGGGCGTTAAGAATACTTTTTAAAGGCTGCGCGAAAAAATATCCCGGTCAAAAATGACCTTTCCTCTTAGGGGCGAGTCGCCCTCCCCCGCCCCCCTACCGCCCCCGGGGGAAGAATGGGCCGTATAGAACGCAAACGGATCCCCGAACGGCAAAACCGACCTCAACCGGCTTAACTTCTGTAACGGCTCGGCAGCCTATTATAGGGAGGCATCCCCAGTTTCTCAGACTCGACCTGGCCGAAGGATTGCTGGGCGCAATGCCAGCACTACGCTCGATGCCTGGTCCCCCGTAGGCAGCAAGACCCGGTACGCGGTCAACCGGGGAAGGACGTGGCCCGAGGGAGAGCTGGCACTGATGACTGGTCATCATATACCCATTTTTCAAGCTAATTTAACTTGTTCTATTAGCCTTTATGCACTTTTGATGCGTGCATAAACTTGTTATGCTACGATTTAGGAAACTGCACAATCAGCAAAAATTCCTTCCGGCAAGTGCACCGGTTATCGTCAAGTAAAAACTCACAATAGAGTGAGGTCGAATCCCACAAGGATTGGTTGAATGAGCAATTCGGATTAGAAGTTTGTTTAGTTGAGCGGAATCAACCTTTGGATGTGAATTGCATAAAGTAAATGTGGCAGGAAACGTAAATTGCAAGGAATTGAAATTGCATAAACTTAAATTGCGAGAATTAAGGTGCGAGAAAGTAAATTGCTGAAATTAAAAGGGAATTGGGGTGATTGCATGAATTGAAATTTGCAGAATGTAAATAGAAAGTGTAGATCAGAAAGAGGGGTTCATTGGGGTCAGGAGATATTGAAATCTCCGAATCAAAACATTTTCATCTCTTCCTCAACCAATGCATTCATTGAATCTTGCTTGGCAATCTTATATGATTGGATCCCAATTCCTTGGCTCACCAATTCTCTCTAAAAACAAACAAATTCCCAATCCCTTGGTTTAAATGTTCATAAGAAGAGATGATGCTTGATCACTGATTATACCACACAGTTTCATGAACCACAATTTGGTAGGATTACATGTCACAATATCCATCCAAACCCCAATCCAATTCACTGTGAGAAAGCTTCTCTAGCATGAATCCATCATTCCTTTCCCAAGGTTCCGAAGGATTCCAATTATGGGTAGTTTCTTTCCCAAGACAACTACCCAATGGAGTTAGATCGAGAAGTTTTCTAACAAAATTCAAGAGAAAAGATTGAAGAAGAAGATAAAACTATTATTGATTCATTGAATTACAATAGAGCTCCCTAACCCAATGAAAGGGGTTTAGTGAGTCATAGCTCTGAATTCAATTACAAAGTATGAAAAATAGCAAAATGATCTAAAGTTCCAAAGTGTCAAAAAAAGTCCCCCTCAGGGGCTGGATTCCCCTTCAATCCCCCTTTTTTTCTAATGCCGAAACTAAGGCCTTTAAATAGGCTCCCTAAATTACAAAATGAAAATAAAATTAAAAGCAAATTACAATCAAATGAAAATAAACTATTCTAGATGATTCTTGTGGCCTTGATTTGGTCTTGTTGATGGGCCTTGCTTGCTTGAAGGGTAGAGTGACATAATTGATCCAAAAAGGATAATGATCCATTAAACTACACTCAAACGTTGCACCCCCCTTTCTTGAGTCGTCCCTTTGTTCTCTTGTCAACCTTGCCAATTTGATGCCAAATATAGACTATTATACCTCGTTGGAAAGCTATGGATGTCAGCTTTCTAACGCAACTGGAAGCATCTCAATTGGATCTCTTTAGCTCAAGTTATGCTTGATTGAAGGTGACACGGTTGCTGGCCTGATTGCATGTTGGTACTATGCTCTTCTATGCACATTACGGGGCTGTTTTCTCCCTCAATTTTTAGTATCCACCATGCATGCCATATATGCTTGGAAAGCTCTAGATATCTTCTTTCCAATGCATTTTGAATCACCTCATTTGGAGTTTTGTAGCTCAAGTTATTTATGTTTGAAGAAGGCATGGTCAAGCTGTTCCATATAACACGTTTAAGCTCCAGTTTAAGGTTAAACTGGAGGTTAAACGTGGAAATGCTTCCTGGTGAGAAATTGTGTCGAACACGTTTAACCTCCAGTTTAAGGTTAAACTGGAGGTTAAACGTGGAAATGCTCCCTTGGTGAAATTCTCATTCTGGCGTTTAACTTCCAGTTTACGGTTAAACTGGAGGTTAAACGCCAGTTTCAGCATTTCTCAACTTCCATGATTCTGGCGTTTAACTCCCAGTTTAACCTTAAACTGGAGGTTAAACGCCAATTTCAGCTTTGATTCATTTCTCATTCTGGCGTTTAACTTCCAGTTTAAGGTTAAACTGGAGGTTAAACGCCACTTTCGGCATTATATGGCTTGGCAGTTTAAGTTCCAGTTTAAGCTTAAACTGGAGCTTAAACTCCACATGTGATATTCAAGCTTCCTTTATTGATTTTGTTGCTTCCTTGCCTAGCCTCTTCTTCCCTGAAATCATCCAAACAACTGCATCAAGGTCTTGCAAAATTTCATGAGAATTCTTCCATTCATAGCATTCAAGGAATATAACTAAAAACTCATGGAATTTGCATCAAATTTTTCATGTTTGAATGATTTAAGACAAGCATGACTATTTGGCCCAAATGATTACTTAAGGCTCAAGAAAATGCATAAAACAACTAAAAATAAAAGAAAAAGGCTAGTGAAACTAGCCTAAGATGCCTTGGCATCACAACACCAAACTTAATCCTTGCTTGTCCCCAAGCAAGTTCTGAATAATTTGAGAAGAAAGAATGAAACAGAAAGTAAATTCATTAGCCATATCAGTAAGTAATTGACATTGATTAATGGAGTGTTCATGCAGAAAGTTGTTGCAGCATCACTTTATTGTTTCTTAGGTAAGAATGTCACTTTTTATGTTTCCACTAAAACACTGCTATGGCCTCTTGTTATTCACATATCCTTGGCAAGTTTCTTTTCTTTGTTTTTCTTTTTCTTTGAGCTTATTTGCTCCTTGTTGCTCAGTGTCATGTGTTGCACAAGCTTTTGACATTTCTTATCAGTGCTCACACATATCCACCACAGGCATTTTAGTTCACATTTCTTCTTGAGACATTGGTGCCCAGCACCTCTTTGTGTGACTAAATGTTTTGTATTTAGGTTGCTCTTGATAATGGACTTTTGGTTGATAATCCCGGGTTAGTTAACCCAAGTTACCAAGTGTTGAAACACTCCTCAGAACCTATTCATCCAAGCATATCCTTAATACATAAACACCACAGGCATTTGTCTCAGAAGTTCAAACCATTGGTGCCTAGCTTATTTTCTCAATTTTTTTTTTTTTGCTTTTTGGTTGCCCTTTTTCAGTGGCTTTTTCTTCTTCTTTTTCTTTCTTTTTCATGGCCAAAGACATTTATTCATCAAGATCCATAGACAGCATCCTAATTTCCACTAAAAGTGGCAATTCTGACTTTATTTCTTAGTGAGCTGACTATTCAATCAAACATGCATACCACCACTTAATCTTATTTGATTTCTTACCAAATGGAATTGAGTTACTTTTGTTCAAACATTTCTTTTAATTTTGGAAACAGAACAAGCAGGGCAAGCATACATTTAAGCAAGTGAAGTTTATCCAGATACTTAGACTATCACTTATTTGGAAATTAAACAAACAGACAAACAAAAACTGCAATGACTCAAACTTAAAGCAGGGGTGCATGCAAACTTCCAATATCAGCAATTCAAAGTACAAGCAATTAAGTGACAATACAACCTTTTAGCATCTTCTTTGTTGTTCATCATCCTTCCTAGCCTTGGTGTTCTCTTTGATGATGATGTATATTCCTTCCATGAGATTGATTGTCTTCCTGCAAAGCTATTAGAAGTTGCTTGTTCCCCAAGCACTTTGAGAATTGGTTAGCATGCATGTATGTTTGTAGGCCTCTGAACTTAGATTGGTGTGTGAACACCAAACTTAGTTCCTTGCCATATGCAGCAATTTGGATCATATGCAGAAAACCTCATGTGCTTTTATTAAGAAAATAACTATGAACTAGAAAAAGAAACTATGAACTAGAAATTAAACTATTGTTTAAGTAGTTTCCCTGATTGGTTGGAGCTAGTGACTAGTCATGCTGAGGTAGAAATGTGCTTTTAATGAAGTTTTTGGTGGAACACCAAACTTAGAATCTCACATTCACCCTTGAATTGTTTTGGTGTGCAACACCAAACTTAGCTCCTTGCAATACAGATAAATCTACTTAACTCTTTTATTGAAATATCTAGAAAAGAAAAACTACCTTTGGTTGGGTTGCCTCCCAACAAGCGCTCATTTACTGTCATTAGCTTGACATGCTGTTCCTGACTTTCTTCCTCTTCCTCCAGTTTGTTAAGAGGAATGACTTCAAGTGGATAAAGGAGCTAGTTAGTGCCCCTTGTTGTGAATGCCTCTTTCCAGCAAGCTTTCCCTTGTGATTGGCTTGAGTGAACTTGCTTGTTGGCTCAGGAGTTGGATTGTTCTTCGACCTTCTCTTCTTCATGGATATGGTCCTTTGTTTCTCGGTCACAATCCTCATTTTGGTGCTTGTTTCTACTGCCTTCACATCCTTGATCTCAGAACTCGGTTGTTGTTGGACAGTTGGAGTATCCTGTTCATCAAAAGCTTCCTGAATTTGTGGTTCAATGAACCCTTCCTCTTTGCAACTCTCTGTTTCATTGGAGTGTGATCTCCCTTGATTGACTTCCTCCCTTTCTTGTTCTTCTGATTCCTCCCTTGGGTTTGCCATGGTATCACTAGAAGAATTGTGGGTAGGGATTTGCTTTGATAGATATCCAATTTGTGCTTCTAGCTTTTGAATGGCAGCACCTTGATTTTGTAAGTTGGATATCACTTCTTCCTTAAAGCCTTTCAAATCGGCCACATCTCTGCCCATAGTTGCAAGCATTCCTTCTATCCTGTTTAATTGATCTTGAAATTGTTGGTTCGGATTGGGTTGATGAGGTTGATTATCTTGGCTGTGATATGGTGGCTGGGAGTATGTGTTTGTGTGGGCTGATAGAGTCCTTGGTTGGAGTGTTGGTAGTGGTATGACTCTTGTGTGTAGTGGAATGAGTCTTGTGGATAGTGAAATGAATTGTATGAATTTGAGAAGGAATTTTGTGCTGAGAAATGCTCAAGTGATGAAGAATTTGGATATGTAAAACTAGGAGGTGAGGTTGGATAATTCGGAGGTGATGGCTCTTGATGAATGGGGTGTGAATAAGTGAAATCTCTTTGGTTTTGATCTTCCCAGCCACAACTTGAATAGTGATCAAATTCACCAAAACATGGACCATTTTGTGGCTCTGGGAAGTACCCCGTTTCCTGTTCCTGATACTCCCACCCACCATGAGCATAATAACATGAATCATTCTGTGGTGGTGGAGAGTTTCTCATGAATTTTGATTGACCAAAAGATGATGGATACTCCTTTCTTTTTTGTAATGTGCTCAGTCTCAAACAATACTCATCCAAAGATAGTGGAAATCCCATAGTGAGGCAATATCACAAACAGCTAGTGGTTAGTATGCTAACAAGTGAATAAGCAAAGAAAACAAATTAAAATTTGCAGAAATTAGCAGTAATAAACTGAAACAAAAACTATTAACAAAAGAAAAGAAAAATTGCTCAATCTAGTTAACTTCCAATTGGAGAATTGTCAATCGAAAACCAATCCCCGGCAACGGCGCCATAAACTTGATGTGCATGCATAAACTTGTTATGCTACGATTTAGGAAATTGCACAATCGGCAAAAATTCCTTCCGGCAAGTGCACCGGTTATCGTCAAGTAAAAACTCACAATAGAGTGAGGTCGAATCCCACAAGGATTGGTTGAATGAGCAATTCGGATTAGAAGTTTGTTTAGTTGAGCGGAATCAACCTTTGGATGTGAATTGCATAAAGTAAATGTGGCAGGAAACGTAAATTGCAAGGAATTGAAATTGCATAAACTTAAATTGCGAGAAATAAGGTGCGAGAAAGTAAATTGCTGAAATTAAAAGGGAATTGGGGTGATTGCATGAATTGAAATTTGCAGAATGTAAATAGAAAGTGTAGATCAGAAAGAGGGGTTCATTGGGGTCAGGAGATATTGAAATCTCCGAATCAAAACATTTTCATCTCTTCCTCAACCAATGCATTCATTGAATCTTGCTTGGCAATCTTATATGATTGGATCCCAATTCCTTGGCTCACCAATTCCCTCTAAAAACAAACAAATTCCAAATCTCTTGGTTTAAATGTTCATAAGAAGAGATGATACTTGATCACTGATTATACCACACAGTTTCATGAACCACAATTTGGTAGGATTACATGTCACAATATCCATCCAAACCCCAATCCAATTCACTGTGAGAAAGCTTCTCTAGCATGAATCCATCATTCCTTTCCCAAGGTTCCGAAGGATTCCAATTATGGGTAGTTTCTTTCCCAAGACAACTACCCAATGGAGTTAGATCGAGAAGTTTTCTAACAAAATTCAAGAGAAAAGATTGAAGAAGAAGATAAAACTATTATTGATTCATTGAATTACAATAGAGCTCCCTAACCCAATGAAAGGGGTTTAGTGAGTCATAGCTCTGAATTCAATTACAAAGTATGAAAAATAGCAAAATGATCTAAAGTTCCAAAGTGTCAAAAAAAGTCCCCCTCAGGGGCTGGATTCCCCTTCAATCCCCCTTTTTTTCTAATGCCGAAACTAAGGCCTTTAAATAGGCTCCCTAAATTACAAAATGAAAATGAAATTAAAAGCAAATTACAATCAAATGAAAATAAACTATTCTAGATGATTCTTGTGGCCTTGATTTGGTGTTGTTGATGGGCCTTGCTTGCTTGAAGGGTAGAGTGACATAATTGATCCAAAAAGGATAATGATCCATTAAACTACACTCAAACGTTGCACCCCCTTTCTTGAGTCGTCACTTTGTTCTCTTGTCAACCTTGCCAATTTGATGCCAAATATAGACTATTATACCTCGTTGGAAAGCTATGGATGTCAGCTTTCTAACGCAATTGGAAGCACCTCAATTGGATCTCTATAGCTCAAGTTATGCTTGATTGAAGGTGACAAGGTTGCTGGCCTGATTGCATGTTGGTACTATGCTCTTCTATGCACATTACGGGGCTGTTTTCTCCCTCAATTTTTAGTATCCACCATGCATGCCATATATGCTTGGAAAGCTCTAGATGTCTTCTTTCCAATGCATTTTGAATCACCTCATTTGGAGTTTTGTAGCTCAAGTTATTTATGTTTGAAGAAGGCATGGTCAAGCTGTTCCATATAACACGTTTAAGCTTCAGTTTAAGGTTAAACTGGAGGTTAAACGTGGAAATGCTTCCTGGTGAGAAATTGTGTCGAACACGTTTAACCTCCAGTTTAAGGTTAAACTGGAGGTTAAACGTGGAAATGCTCCCTTGGTGAAATTCTCATTCTGGCGTTTAACTTCCAGTTTAAGGTTAAACTGGAGGTTAAACGCCAGTTTCAGCATTTCTCAACTTCCATGATTCTGGCGTTTAACTCCCAGTTTAACCTTAAACTGGAGGTTAAACGCCAATTTCAGCTTTGATTCATTTCTCATTCTGGCGTTTAACTTCCAGTTTAAGGTTAAACTGGAGGTTAAACGCCACTTTCAGCATTATATGGCTTGGCAGTTTAAGTTCCAGTTTAAGCTTAAACTGGAGCTTAAACTCCACATGTGATATTCAAGCTTCCTTTATTGATTTTGTTGCTTCCTTGCCTAGCCTCTTCTTCCCTGAAATCATCCAAACAACTGCATCAAGGTCTTGCAAAATTTCATGAGAATTCTTCCATTCATAGCATTCAAGGAATATAACTAAAAACTCATGGAATTTGCATCAAAATTTTCATGTTTGAATGATTTAAGACAAGCATGACTATTTGGCCCAAATGATTACTTAAGGCTCAAGAAAATGCATAAAACAACTAAAAATAAAAGAAAAAGGCTAGTGAAACTAGCCTAAGATGCCTTGGCATCAACTTTCTTGCATCCTAAGTAAGTGATTTGGAGTGAAAATGCATAACTTCTTTAAATCAAATAACCACCATGAAATTAATGTTAACTCATAAGGTTTAAGCTGAATTTAATTGATTTTTAATTGATTTATAAGCCTTGTGAATTTAGTGATACTTTGAGTGGTTGTTTTGGTTTATTGTAGGTGAAGAAAAGAAGAAAAGAGGAAGCGTGGCTTAAGAAAGCGTGGCCCAAGGAGAAAAAGGCGTGGCGCATAAAGGAGGAGTGCAAGCATTGCCCTCCACAAGGGCACACTGCCCTCTAGGAGGGCAACATAAGGAAACAAGGCTTGAGAGGCAACTCTGCCCTGCCCACGACAAGGGCAGAGCACAAATTGGTGCCATGAATCAAGAAGAACAAAACACTGCCCTGCCCTCCTCAAGGGCAATATCGGGCCTTCATGGAAAATAAATCAAAGGAAAAAGCCTACCAATGCTTGCCACAAGAATCGAACACGGCACCATGAGGAAGCAAGGAATTAAGCCTCACTTTGGTACCAAGAGAACCAAGGAAAATAGGTAGCGTGCGCGTCACCCAAGTCTCGAACACGGAGCTTCAGCCTTGGCACATTGCCCTGCCCTCCGCAAGGGCAGGGCAGCATTTTGTTGTGGCACGGCCAGCGCACCAAACTGGCGCACCAAGGCATCACTCGGCAGCACCAGCAGCACGCACAGGCATCATTCTGGCGCGCCAAAAAGTTCTGCCCTGCCCTCCGCAAGGGCAGGGCAGCGTCCTGCACGCACCAACGCATCGCACCAACGCACCAAGGGACCAACGCACCATTTCCTGCCCTGCCCTCCACAAGGGCAGGGCAGCCTCCTGGAAGCAATTTTTCATGGGCCAAAAATTGAATTAAAAATCCAATTTAATTCATTTCTTCACCAATTCAAAAGCCCATCCAAATCCCAAGATCCAAGAATAGAAAGTGTATAAATAGGAGCTAGTTTGATGTAATTAGGACCTTTTTCTTGACTTTTGAACTTTGAACTTTTGGCATTGAGCTTTGAATATTCATTTTTATTTTGCAACTTTCTCTTTGAGAGACTTCACCGAGATTTCTGAGAATTTGGGAGGAGAATTGATCTCTCTTCTTCCTAGTTCTTGCTTGGGCATTTTTACTTTTCTTGTTTGAGTCTTGGGTGTTAAGAATTGAGGAAATTCTGTCTCAATCTCCACTCAAGAGCTCTTTAATTTCTATTCTGCATAATTGAGCTCATTTACATTCCCTTTACTGCTTTTTCTTCAATTTCTTGTTAATTGCTTTGAGAATTTGGATCTGGGAAGGCAATTGAGATCTAGGCTTTGCTACCTAGTCTCTGGAGTCCTGAGATCATATTTTCCTTTTGGTTCTTCTGTGAACCTCTGCTGCAATTAATTTCCTTACTGTTTGAGTTCTAATTACTCCTAATTCAATTTCTGCTCTATCAATTGTTGCAATTCAATTTCTCTTTGCTTAGATTCTGATATCCCATTACTCAAATCCCTTTTTCATTCAAGCAATTTATATTCCTTGCACTTTAAGTTACTGCAATTTACATTTCTTGCACTTTAAGTTTCAGTAATTTAATTTCTTGTTCTTTAAGATTCAGTCCTTTTACTTTCAGTTCCTTTAAATTTCTGCAATTCTTCCCTTCCCCCTTTACCTTTCCTGTTGTTTATTTACTGTTGGATACAAAACACTCAACCAATACTTGATTCGCTTGACTAAATCAACCACTAAACTAAAATTGCTCAATCCTTCAATCCCTGTGGGATCGACCTCACTCATGTGAGTTATTATTACTTGATGCGACCCGGTACACTTGCCGGTGAGTTTTGTGTCGGATCGTTTTCCGCACATCAAGTTTTTGGCGCCGTTGCCGGGGATTGAAATAGATTGACAATGATTAAGTGAAGTGGAGGTCTAGATCAAGCACTTTTGCTTTTCTGTTTTTCTAACACACTAACTGTTTGTATTTTTGCTTAAACTAACAAAAACTTCACTCTAGCAATAGATTGAAGTTTCACTGGTTTTCAGGATTTGTGTGTTTCTTATTGTGTGTTTGTATGTCAGGTACAGGAAGAGCCTCCCCTATTCTCTCTGAACTTGACCAAAGAACTCTTCGAAGAATAAGAAGAGGTGAAAGAGGGAAGAACGTCATTGGAGATGAAGAATCTGAGGAGGAATTCCAAGAAATGGAAGGAGATCCATCAAATCCCAATCAACCAGAAGGAGGAGCCAACAATAACCCACAACAAAGAAGAGTACTGGCTTCCTACAAATTTTCAAATGCTAGACATTGTGGGAGTAGCATTCTTCCCTCCAATGTCAATGCAAACATCTTTGAACTAAAGCCACAGCTCATCACACTGGTCCAAAACAACTGTTCTTTTGAAGGAGGGCCATTGGAGGATCCGAATCAACATCTATCTACCTTTTTAAGGATTTGTGACACTGTCAAAACCAATGGTGTGCCTCCTGACAGTTACAAGTTGCTGCTCTTTCCATTCTCTCTCAGGGACAAAGCCACTCAATGGCTAGAAACGTTCCCAAAGGAAAGTATCAACACTTGGGATGACTTGGTGAGCAAGTTCCTTGCCAAATTTTATTCCCCTCAAAGGATCATAAGATTGAAGACTGAGGTGCAGACATTCACTCAAATGGAGGCTGAGAATTTATATGAAGCATGGGAAAGGTATAAGGCACTGCTGAGGAAATGTCCACCAGAAATGTTTACTGAGTGGGATAAGTTGCAGAACTTCTATGAAGGACTTACTCTGAAAGCTCAATAGGCACTTGATCATTCAGCTGGAGGCTCATTACAACTCATGAAAACTACAGAGGAAGCTCAAAACCTCATTGATATGGTGGCCAACAACCAATATTTCTTTGCTCATCAAAGACAACGCCAACCATCACAAAGAAGAGGAGTAATGGAGTTGGAAGGAGTGGATTCAATTCTAGCTCAGAACAAGATGATGCAGCAGCAGATTCAACAACAGTTTGAGCAAATGGCCAAAAGAATTGATGGCCTGCAAGTAGCATCAGTGAGTGCCACAAGCCAACCATCAACCACATGGGTGCAAAATGGAGAAACCCAAGAGGAGCAACAGCAAGAGCAAGTCCAATACATGCACAACCAAAATCCTGGAACAAATGAAGTCTATGGTGATACTTACAATCCATCTTGGAAGAACCATCCCAACCTCAGATGGGGAGACAACCACAATCAAAGCCAACAACCATGGCAAAGAAACTCAAGTCAGAACAATTGGAAAAGCACAAACCACAACCCCCAGCCAAACACTAACCAAAATACATACAGAAAACCACAAAATAATTACCCCAACTCTAACGATCACCTACCCAATAACCACCCAACTAACCAAAACACTTATCATCATCCAACAACACCCCAAAACCAACCCATCTCACAAGAATCTCAGAGGATCACTAATCTAGAGCTACTCATGGAGAAAATGATGAAGAACCAAGAATTGACAACAAAGAACCAAGAAGCTTCCATGAAGAACTTGGAAAGGCAAATTGGACAAATCTCCAAACAGATTTCTGTTAAAAAACCATCAAGCTCACTACCAAGTGACACCATTCCTAACCCAAAGGAAGAATGCAAAGTCGTGCAACTAAGGAGTGGAAAGATGTTAGTGGATGGTAACCAAGGAGTAACCAAGAAACTTATGAAGAATGACAAAGAGCCAACAAAGAATGATGAAGCCATCAACAAGGACATGACAAGCAAGAATGTCCCAGAAAAACTCACAGAGGAAAACAACCAACCGCAGAATCTGAAGAAAGGAAAGCAGATCATGGAAGAACCGAATCCAAGACAACATCAAGTGGAGAAGAGCTTAACACTACCACTACCGTATCCACAAAGATTCCACAAAGAGACAAATGATCAGCATTTCCACAAATTTCTTAAGACTTTCAAGAAGCTGGAAATCAGCATACCTTTGGCTGAGGCGTTAGAGCAAATGCCTTTATATGCCAAATTCTTAAAGGAGCTCATCAACAAGAAGAGAAGTTAGAATGAGAAGGAGACTGTAATGCTCAGTGAAGAATGTAGTGCACTAATCAAAAAAGGGCTCCCTCCCAAGCTTGAAGATCCTGGAGGCTTCTTCCTACCCTGCACTATTGGAAGCCTATTCATCAACAAGGGGATGTGTGACTTAAGAGCAAGCATAAATCTAATCCCATCATCTTTAGTGAAAAAGCTTGGCATAAAAGAGGTGAAACCAATACAGATGTCCTTGGAGTTGGTGGACCAATCAGTAGTATATCCTAAAGGGCTGATTGAGAACCTTTTAGTTAAGGTTGACAAGTTCATCTATCCGGCAGATTTTGTGATCATAGATTCTTCAGAAAATGGAAATGACTCCATAATACTTGGTCGACCATTTTTGGCCACTGCTAGAGCCATTGTGGATATAGAGCAGGGAGAGCTAACCCTCAGGATGCATGAGGAGAGCATCACCTTGAAAGTCTTTCCAGAATTACAAAGGAATGAAGAAACAAGCAAGACAAGTAGTGACTTCCCTCCAAAGCAAGTAACCGACAAGGCAGTAGAACAGAAAAACAAGCAGCTGCAAGAAGAAAAAGGAATTCAAAAAGAAGTTGGGATGATAAACAAGAAGGAAGGTATCACAACCAAAGTCACTGTCAAGAAAGAAAGATCGACAGGAAAGAAAAAGATGAAGAGCAAGAAGAAGGCTTACAAAGGGTGGAAGAATAAGAAAATCCCAACTGAAGGATTTTCTAAAGGTGATAAGGTGCAACTAGTATATCAACAGCTGGGAACAAAAGATCATTACACTGTCAACCAAGTACTTTCTCTTGAGCACATTGAAATTGAGCATCAAGGCACACAGAGAAAGCTTACAGTGAGAGGGGACAAGTTGAGACATCACCAGCATCAACCACCCTAAAGGGAGTTCAATGTCAAGCTAGTGACAATAAAAGAGCGCTTCATGGGAGGCAACCCATGATTTAAGATTTCTGTCTTCTCTTTCATCTAATAAGCTATGATTCCCTTGAGTATGATTTTGAACTTTCATATTTGATTAATGCATACATTGTTTTAGAGCATAAGTCAGACTTCTAAGTTTGGTGTACCCTAAGGCACACCCAATTTTTGCTTTTCAAAAGAAAGGGGGCTATTCTTAGAACATATGAAAAATCATTTTGATGAAGCATATGATCAAACACTAAGTTTGGTGTCTGCATATGTAACACTGTTCAACAGATCATTTCCTATTTATGAAATCAAAACCATACATAAAGGAATCATGCATCAAAATTTTTGTAATATAAAATACATCAATTGTGAAGAATGGTTTGCATTGCTAAGCCATCCCCTCAATAAAAGATAAGTTTGGTGTTCACCAACTTTTAGCATCTTTAATTAAGGGGCACAATTGATCAAAAAAAAATCAAATAACAATTAAACAAAACAAAACAATTTTTTCTTTATTGCAAATCAATTGCCAACGACTATATTAATGTTCTAAGGCTAGCTGTTTTGGTTTATTTAGGAGGAAGAGATTGCGACAAAAGCAAGGAGGGGCCACGGCTAGGATAAGCTATGTGAGGATGGTCACATGGGCCTAGGAGAGCGTGCTCCTTGGGAGGCAGAATTTACATGCATGCATCATCGAACATCTAAACGCATGCAACCAATGAGAAGAGAATCCTCGTCAAAGCCTCAACAATGCATGCAGACCGTCCATTCCATGAACCCTTTGGATGAACAACTCAATCTCAACCCTTCATGAGCACCAACAAGCTCCTTCCTCATTTATTGTGGTTTAGTTGGAAAGCTTGAAGAATCTGCCTATTAATAGTCGTTAGCACTAAACGGTTTACACACTCATTCAAGCTACCTTCACATGAAAGCCATAATCCCCTCTACTCCCAAAACTAAAACAATTCCCTTATCTCACACAACAGAACCGAGAATCATCCCAAACACAACACATCTTTCTTCTATTCTCACTTTTCCCTTCATCTCACCTCAAATCCAATGGCCTCCTCAAGTTCAAAAAGAAGGCCGGGAAAGGAACCTATGGTAGCCGAACCTCCATCATTTGATGTAAACAAATTTAGATCCCAATTCCATGAAGGGAGATATCATAGGTTCATGGAGACAAAGAATATAATCTATGAGAAAGGCCTTGAGTTGAGGGACGGGGAATACCCCATCATGAGGTAAATTACTAAAGAAAGAAGGTGGGAACTTTTATGTGCTCCTCTTGTTGACATCAGTGCAGTCATGATCAGGGAGTTCTATGCAAATGCTGTAAAGGAAAACAAAGATAGTGCCCCTTACACAAGTTATGTCAGAGGAGTTGAAGTGAGTTTTAGCCCAGCAGCCATCACAAGGGCCCTAAAGTTGAGAACCATAACTTATGCAGAGCCCAGTTATGAGACCAGATTGCAGATGGAAAATAATCCTGATGAGATCTTGCAAGGGTTATGTGTGGAGAATACAGATTGGGAAAGAGATTCAAAGGGAATTCCAAGTCACTTGAGGAGGATAAATCTTACTCCTGTGGCCAAGGGATGGTATGAAATAGTGAGGAGATCTATCCTTCACTCTTGACATACTGCATCTTACATGGAGGTGAAATCAACCTCGCACAACTCATAGCCGACAGTATTCAAGAGATGGCTAATAGCACAAGCAAATCAAGTGGTCTTGGACATCCAAGTACCATCCTCAGGCTATGTGACAAAGCTGGAGTAATCTTTGAAGATGAGGACACAGAAAAAGTAAAAAAGGGGAAAGGGATCACCAAGAAGAGTATGGAAGGAATAAATGAAGAAGATGATCCAGAGGGGGTGGTAGCTCCCAGACAAAGAAGACCACAAAGAGAGGAAGGACAAAATCAAGCTCATGATGCCATAGACATGAGGCAGCTACACAGAGCAATAGAAGAGCTATCTCAACAACTCATGCAGACTCAACAAGAGCAAAATTAGGGGCGCCCAGCGCAATATCTAGAGCCCCATCCAGAGCTTAAGGAGCAATATCTGAAAGATAAAGAGGAGAGAGAAGCTTGGCAGCGTCAAATGGAGGAGAAGCAAGAGAGATGGCAATAGCAAATGATGACTCAGCAGCAAGAATTTCAAGCACAGATTCTTGAAGAACAAAAAGAGCAATACAAAGAATTCAAAGAATCATATGATAAGCTGTACTTTAGTCAAGCTAAAGCAGGGGAATATAGTCACAACCTGTATCAATGGAAGAATATTCATCACACCATGGGAGAAGTTAGATATGCGCAAAGAATGGAGAATGATGAAAACATGCAAGCAAGGTTGGAGTACTTGACCCATAATTTGCCAACACTCAATCCTCAGATCAAGCCATTTGAGCAATGCCCTGAATTTGGAGCCATGCAACAAGCAAGGTCTCGTCACTATACAGAGGCAACTTTTAAAAGATTAGAAGAAGTTGGGCTCTCAGGACTCTTAGATTCTGTCTGGGGTAGAAGATGTCCTGGTGAAGAGATCCAAGATTATTCCAAGCTAGGGAAGAGAAAGAAGAAAAAGGGAGAATCAAGCAGCAGCCACGACCATTAGAAGGTGGCAAAGTTCTTTCATACCCCTTCTTTCATTCTTCTAATAAGGAGAAGCATGTCTGAAACATGATATGCCTCCACTGTTTATTTCCTTTTTATTTCATTTTCTTGTACTTATCTTTGTTCAATAAGTAGCTAGAGAAATGATCTGCATAATGCTTGTCATTCATCACTTAGCTTGAATTTTGTTTTGTTTCCCATATGCTTGAATAAAAGAGAATTGTTTGAATTGAAAAGTAAATATCCAATGTTGCATAAGTAGAATGGAAGTTAATGGTGGTATATATGTTTGATTAAATGCATAACTCATGAAATAATTATTGCATAATATCATTTTCATTTAAGTGAGAGTTAGCTTGCTGTTACAAAGATTCTTATCAATAAAAGAAAAAGCCCTTGGGAACAAAAACAGAAAGAAAAGGAAGAAGAAAAAGCCAAAGTGGCAAGAAAAACAAAGAATAAAGGTTGGACACCAATAGCTTGGACCCTAGGACATATGCATGTGGTGTTCTTGTACTAAGATATGCTTGGATAAGTAAATTCTAAGGGGTATTTTAAAACCCGGTCACTTAGATCAACTGATTTGGGATGACCAATTGAAAGTCCACAATAAAGAGCAACTTAGATACAGAACATTTAGTTATCCAAAGAGATGCTGGGCATTAATGATCCTAGGAAGAAATAGTGAGCCATGTGTCTGTGGTGGAAAGATGTTGAGTAAAAGAAAAAAAAATAAAGCCAAAGGCTACTACTGCAACATTAGACACCAAACCTCTAAAAGAATAAGCTTGTTAAGCATTATAAGAAAGAAAAGTTAGCAAGGGAGTAATTAAAAAGTAAGTCTTATAACAGCAAGTTTAGCAAGCCTTTGAGGAAAGATGTATATTATGTAACAGCAACAATAATTGAGTTATCATTGTCTGCATAAAGACTCCATAAATCAAGTTTTGCTATTTGCCTAATAAGGATATGTTTCTTTTCTTGTTCATTTCATTTTCTCTTAGTTTTGATGCTTGCTTGTCCCCAAGCAAGATTTAAGTTTGGTGTTGTGATGATTGGTCATCATATACCCATTTTTCAAGCTAATTTCACTTGTTTAATTAGCCTTTATGCACTTTCTTGCATCCTAAGTAAGTGATTTGGAGTGAAAATGCATAACTTCTTTAAATCAAACAACCACCATGAAATTAATGTTAACTCATAAGGTTTAAGCTGAATTTAATTGATTTTTAATTGATTTATAAGCCTTGTGAATTTAGTGATACTTTGAGTGGTTGTTTTGGTTTATTGTAGGTGAAGAAAAGAAGAAAAGAGGAAGCGTGGCTTAAGAAAGCGTGGCCCAAGGAGAAAAAGGCGTGGCGCATAAAGGAGGAGTGCAAGCATTGCCCTCCACAAGGGCACACTGCCCTCTAGGAGGGCAACATAAGGAAACAAGGCTTGAGAGGCAACTCTGCCCTGCCCACGACAAGGGCAGAGCACAAATTGGTGCCATGAATCAAGAAGAACAAAACACTGCCCTGCCCTCCTCAAGGGCAATATCGGGCCTTCATGGAAAATAAATCAAAGGAAAAAGCCTACCAATGCTTGCCACAAGAATCGAACACGGCACCATGAGGAAGCAAGGAATTAAGCCTCACTTTGGTACCAAGAGAACCAAGGAAAATAGGTAGCGTGCGCGTCACCCAAGTCTCGAACACGGAGCTTCAGCTTTGGCACATTGCCCTGCCCTCCGCAAGGGCAGGGCAGCATTTTGTTGTAGCACGGCCAGCGCACCAAACTGGCGCACCCAGGCATCACTCGGCAGCACCAGCAGCACGCACAGGCATCATTCTGGCGCGCCAAAAAGTTCTGCCCTGCCCTCCGCAAGGGCAGGGCAGCGTCCTGCACGCACCAACGCATCGCACCAACGCACCAAGGGACCAACGCACCATTTCCTGCCCTGCCCTCCACAAGGGCAGGGCAGCCTCCTGGAAGCAATTTTTTATGGGCCAAAAATTGAATTAAAAATCTAATTTAATTCATTTCTTCACCAATTCAAAAGCCCATCCAAATCCCAAGATCCAAGAATAGAAAGTGTATAAATAGGAGCTAGTTTGATGTAATTAGGACCTTTTTCTTGACTTTTGAACTTTGAACTTTTGGCATTGAGCTTTGAATATTCATTTTTATTTTGCAACTTTCTCTTTGAGAGACTTTACCGAGATTTCTGAGAATTTGGGAGGAGAATTGATCTCTCTTCTTCCTGGTTCTTGCTTGGGCATTTTTACTTTTCTTGTTTGAGTCTTGGGTGTTAAGAATTGAGGAAATTCTGTCTCGATCTCCACTCAAGAGTTCTTTAATTTCTATTCTGCATAATTGAGCTCATTTACATTCCCTTTCCTGCTTCTTCTTCAATTTCTTGTTAATTGCTTTGAGAATTTGGATCTGGGAAGGCAATTGAGATCTAGGCTTTGCTACCTAATCTCTGGAGTCCTGAGATCATATTTTCCTTTTGGTTCTTCTGTGAACCTCTGCTGCAATTAATTTCCTTACTGTTTGAGTTCTAATTACTCCTAATTCAATTTCTGCTCTATCAATTGTTGCAATTCAATTTCTCTTTGCTTAGATTCTGATATCCCATTCCTCAAATCCCTTTTTCATTCAAGCAATTTATATTCCTTGCACTTTAAGTTACTGCAATTTACATTTCCTGCACTTTAAGTTTCAGTCATTTAATTTCTTGTTCTTTAAGATTCAGTCCTTTTACTTTCAGTTCCTTTAAATTTCTGCAATTCTTCCCTTCCCCCTTTACCTTTCCTGTTGTTTATTTACTGTTGGATACAAAACACTCAACCAATACTTGATTCGCTTGACTAAATCAACCACTAAACTAAAATTGCTCAATCCTTCAATCCCTGTGGGATCGACCTCACTCATGTGAGTTATTATTACTTGATGCGACCCGGTACACATGCCGGTGAGTTTTGTGTCGGATCATTTTCCGCACATCAAGCACCCGCCGAGGTCGGGCCACGCCTAGACTCGGCACGTGGTCCACGTAGAAAGACGCGCCCGGGAAAGGGTGAGCAGGCACCCTGCGAGGCAGGTGGCGTTGCAACGTTGGCTGGGGGCGTTGCAACGGAGGCAGGTCGCGTTGCGACGGATGCCGGGCGAGTTGCAACATTGGCTGGGCGGCGTTGCAACGGAGGCAGGTCGCGTTACAGCGTTGGCTGGGGGGCAGTGCAACAGATGCCGGGCGCGTTGCAGCGTTGGCTGGGCGGCATTGCAACGGAGGCAGGTCGCGTTGCAGCGTTGGCTGGGGGGCGGTGCAACAGATGCCGGGCGCGTTGCAGCGTTGGCTGGGGGCGGTGCAACGGATGCTGGGGTCCGTTGCAACGGATGCCAGACGCGTTGCAACGTTGGCCGGCGGCGTTGCAACGGATGCCGGGCGCGTTGCAACGTTGGCTGGGGGCGTTGCAACCTTGGCCGGGCGCGTTGCAACCTGGGCCGAGGGGGTTGCAACGGAGGCAGGTCGCGTTGCAACGTTGGCTGGGGGCCGTTGCAACGGATGATGGGCGCGGTGCAACGGATGCTGGGGTCCGTTGCAACGGAGGCTGGGCGCGTTGCAACGGATGCCGGACGCGTTGCAACGTTGGCTGGGGTCGTTGCAACGGAGGCAGGACGCCATGCCACGTTGGCCGTGGCCGTTGCACCGGAGGTAGGGCGCGTTGCAGCGTTGGCTGGGGGCCGTTGCAACGGATGCTGGGCGCGGTGCAACGGATGCTGGGGTCCGTTGCAACGGAGGCAGGGCGCCATGCAACGTTGGCCGTGGCCGTTGCAGCGGAGGCAGGGCGCGGTGCAACGTTGGCTGGGGTCGTTGCAACGGAGGCAGCGCGGCTTGCAACGTTGGCCGTGACCGTTGCAACGGAGGCAGGGCGCGGTGCAACGTTGGCTGGGGTCGTTGTAACGGAGGCAGCGCGGCTTGCAACGTTGGCCGTGGCCGTTGCAACGGAGTCAGGGCGGCTTGCAACGCATGCTGGGCGCGGTGCATCGTTGGCTGGGATCGTTGCAACGGAGGGTTGGTTTGGTGCATCTTTGGCTGGGAGCGTTGCAACGGAGGCACCCGCCGTTGCAACGGAGGCACCGACCGTTGCAACGGAGGGGCCAAATTTTCATATCTCACAATTGGCTCGTGCACTTTTCCTGAAATTTTGAGGAAACCTTGGTAATATTATTTAAAAGCCGCATAAAAAAATCCAGGTCAAAAATCGCACGTTTGCTTCGTTTTTCATTTTTATTGAATTTCCGGCTTTTCGGGTGGGAGAAAAATCGGCAAAAAGAAACCACACGGTGTAAATTCACCAAATTTGGTGGATGGAAAGATCTTATTTTTCTAGAGGTTGTCACAAAAAACGGCAGCGAAATTCGACCTCTAGAGCAGTTTGCTTTAGTTGGCTGGTTTCGTTGCAACGGAGGCACCCGCCGTTGCAACGATGGCTCGGAGCGTTGCAACGGAGGAGCCAAATTTTCATATCTCAGAATTGGCTCGTGCATTTTTCGTGAAATTTTGAGGGAACCTTGGTAATATTATGTGAAGGCTGCACAAAAAAATCCAGGTCAAAAATCGCACGTTTGCTCCGTTTTTCATTTTTTTTGAATTTCCGGCTTTCCGGGCGGTAAAAAAATCGTCAAAAAAAATCGGCACGGTGTAAATTCACCAAATTTGGAGGATGGAAAGATCTTATTTTTCTAGAGGTTGTTGCAAAAAACGGCGTCAAAATTCGACCTCTAGAGCACTTTCCTTGAGTATGTCTCCTCACGGAAAAGGATGTCTACCCGTGGCACTTTGGTAATGGCTCGGTAGCCTATTATAGGGGGGAGGGGTGTCGTGCTGCTGAAACTCGAGTTGCCCAAAGGCTTGCTGGGCGCAATGCCAGCAAGATGCACGTTGCCTTGCCATCCCCTAGGCACACTAGCAAGCACGTTGTGGTTGTGGTGTGCCGCCGGGGTCCCCCGCCCCGGGTCCAAGGTTGAGCGCGGGCGTCGGGCTGCTGCAAACCCCGATCACCAAAGGACCAAGAAGGGAAACACGTCCATGCACGGCCCATCTAGGCACCACCTAGGGAGCATGGTGTGGTGGAGTTGTGCCTTGTGCACCCGCGGCGTGCTCGCCCTACGTCTAGGGTCGACGCAAGACGGTGCCCGACGCGGTGTTGGTTTTGTTGTGCGTGTTGCTTAATCTAGACGGTGCGGCTGTTCGATTATCGCCCGAAGCACCTCATGCCTCGGGCTGTCCCTTGAATGTTCTTCGTCGCTTCCCCCGAACCCTGCCCAGCGGAGTTGGCTCGGCACTCCCGTATGCTTCCGCTTGCCTGCACGCTCCAAGGCGTGCGGGGAGCGGTTCGTCCGGGCGTGCTGGGTTTGCGGACCGTGGTGGCGGATGAGTGGTGTGCGGGTTGTTAGTGTGTCTGGCTCCTTGCCTCGCGCACCGAACGGCC
>NC_080377.1:86289205-86304205 GCF_014773155.1 Arachis stenosperma
TTGGCACCAATTCTGGCCCATTGATGGGCGTTGTTGGCAATAACTCAGGCCTTAGTGCACGTTGGCAACGTGCATGCCAATTTCCTGGAAGTGAGTTTGAGACTTGGGCGTTGCTAGCCCAAGTTGTTGCAAACAACTTGCTCTTCCTCTTCTTGGCCTTACTTTCATGCTAAATGTAGCCCAGAATTTGAGTGTCAACCTTCAGCTTCAATATGGACTACTATACATCATTGGAAATCTCTTGATGTCTATTTTCTAATGCCACTGGAATCACCTCAATTGGACTTTCCTAGCTCAAGTTATGGTTCCTCAAAGAAGGTAAGGTCAAGCTGCCAAGTTGTTGCCAAGTTGTTGTGAATAACGCACTCTCAACCCCAAGTTAGCAACGTGCTCGAGCATGACTCTCCCAAGGCAAGGACTTGAGGCTGGCGTTGTTGCAAAACACGCCCCCTTTGTGCACATTGGCAACGTGCTCGATCCCACATCCAAGGATCATCTCTAGCTCCCTTGAATTTCATTTCTTGTTCTTGTTTTTAGGGTCTAAAGATGACTCTGGTTTGGCTCCAATCTTGTGCTCCACCATGGACTATTATATATGGTTGGAAAGCTCTGAATGTTAGCTTTCCAACGCAACTGGAAGTACTCAATTTGGATCTCTGTAGCTCAAGATATCTTCCATTGAAGTGGACATGTTCAGGCTGCCTTGTTTTGGTAAGTTGGCGTTGGCAACGCCCATCTAGCGTTGGCAACGTGAGTGGTGCGGCATTTGGGCGTTTGGAACGCGGTTTGTGCGCCATTGGGCGTTTGGCACCTTGGTTGGTGCGCCAATGGGCGTTTGGCAGCCTGGTTGGTGCGCCAATGGGCGTTTGGCAGCCTGGTTGGTGCGCCAAGACTTGGTGCCAAAATTTGCTTGTGTGTGGCGTTGGCAACGCCAGATTCAAGTTGGCAACGCCAACTTTGCTTCTTCCAGGGCCAAGCTTGCCTTGCTTGTGTGTGGCGTTGGCAACGCCAGATTCAAGTTGGCAACGCCAACTTTGCTTCTTCCAGGGCCAAGCTTGATAGTGTGGCGTTGTTAGCCTGCGTTGTCCTCAAAAACGCCAATGCTTCCTAGCTCAAACAACGTGCTCGAGCTTCCATATTAGTGCCAAAATTGCTTGTGTGTGTGGCGTTGGCAACGCCACTCTCAAGTTGGCAACGCCAACTTTGCTTCTTGTCTTCCTCCAGGGCCAAGTTCCTTGCTTGTGTCTTGTGTGTGTGGCGTTGGCAACTTGGTTCTAGAGTTGGCAACGCCAACCTTGCTTCCAGGGCCAAGTTTGCTTGGTTGTGTGGCATTGGCAACGCCCATCTTGAGTTGGCAACGTGCTCGAGCCTCCTTTCCTAGCTCCAGGCATTGCTTCCCACGTTGCCAGTGAACACGCCCATAGAAGCTGGCGTTGGCAACGTGCTCGAGCCTTCTTCAAGGCTCTAAAACTTGCTTCCCACGTTGGCAACGTGAATGGTGCCTAGTCTTGGCGTTGGCAACTTGAATGTTGCCTAGTCTTGGCGTTGGCAACTTGGATGTTGCATGTGATGGGCGTTGGCAACTTGGATGTTGCTTAGTCTTGTGTGTGGCGTTGGCAACTTGATTCTAGAGTTGGCAACGCCAACTTTGCTTCCAGGGTTGCCAAGCTTGCTTGGTGTGGTTGTGTGTGGCGTTGGCAACGCCAATCCCAAGTTGGCAACGCCAACTCCTTGCCTTGGTTGCCTCCAGGACCAAGCTTGCCTTGTGTTGTGGAGTTGGCAACGTGGATTCCAAGTTGGCAACGCCAACTCTTGCCTTGGTTGCCTCCAGGACCAAGCTTGCCTTGTGTTGTGGAGTTGGCAACGTGGATTCCAAGTTGGCAACGCCAACTCTTGCCTTGGTTGCCTCCAGGACCAAGCTTGCCTTGTGTTGTGGAGTTGGCAACGTGGATTCCAAGTTGGCAACGCCAACTTTGCCCAGCTTGCATCATTCTTGCTTCCATGCCTCCTTGTTTCATCACCTATCATCAACAAGGGAAATAGCTTCAAAGTCTTACCAATTCAAGCAATAAATTTCATGAGATTCATTCATACTCATTCATATATGCATTCCTTAAATCATTTGCATGAATTTGGCTAGAATTAACATGTTCCTTAATATCATCATGCATGGAAACAAAACTCATAAAAGGACTTGTTTATTTAGAGAAAATGAGTGAAATTAAGCTAAAACTAACTAAGCTAACTAACTAATAATGCAAATATGCATTTGCATCACAACACCAAACTTAAAGTATTGCTTGTCCTCAAGCAAAATATAAAGGACTTTGTCGCATGAATTTAAGATGTAAGACTTGAATGTTCTTCCAGAGAGTAATTTTCATTGAGCATATTGTCCTCACTTGTGTGGTCATTAATTTATTGTAATTGAACACAACTATTCAACTTTTTCAATTAAAATGCTTGCTTCCCTACTGAATTGGTTAACTTCACTAGACTTCTTTCATACCTTAGCACATGATCCTTGAACCAATTTTTTTCTGCTTATTTCTTTTTCCTTTTTTTTTTTCTTTCCCTTTTTCTTTCAATTAAGCTCGAAATCTTGTCTTAAGGCGGCTCTTTAGCATAAGCTTTCAATCAACAATCCCAAACCAGTTGGTTCAAGTTGTTAAGTGTTGAGACACTCTTAAAGATTTACTCACTCAAGCCTCTTTCCTTAACACATTCAGTCACAGGCATATAACATTGAAATTTTGTTTGGATAGTGGTGTCCAGCACCTCTTTGGGTTGCTAAATGTTCTGTTATAGAGCTACTCTTGATTGTGGGTTTTCAATCGATAATCCCGAATTAGTTAACTCAAGTTACCGGGTGATGAAGCACCCCTCGGATTTACTAGCCCAAGTATGTCTCTTAACATCAGTCACCACAGACACATATCCAACTTTTGTCATTGATGCCTAGCCTTTCATTCTTTGTATTCTATTTTCTTTATTGTCAAGGTTATTTGTGCTTTTACTAATAAAGTCCTTATGATCCTTAACCAAACTAGTCTTGTATAGCAAGCATTCTTTTGAGTTCATTGAACCTTGATTCTTTCACAATAAATATACTAGCACTTTTCCTATGGGACAACATGATCCTTTTTAAGCTAGATTTCTCTCTGTTCTTGCTCAAACTGCATCTTTTATTCCAATGACAAGTAAAAGTATTAAAGACAAGCAACCATTCCAAACTGTGAGTGGTGATGCATGGAATGGGCAACATAAAAGACAATGCTTCAAAAAGAAAATGCATCCTAGAAGGTATACCATATTTCAGACATACATCTTCTTTATTTAATAAAACATAAAGAAAAACATAGGAACTTCACCACCTTTAGTCTTCATGTCCCTTTTCCTTTGCTTGATTCTCCTTGCTTTCCTTTGCCTTTTGGGTCTTCTTTCTTTTTGCTTCTCCTTTCTCCTTGTTGTTGTGTTGTTGCATCTCCTTTTGGATCTTCTTTCTTTTTGCTCCTCCTTTCTCCTTGTTGTTGTGTCGTTGCATTCCCCTTTGGATCTTCTTTTTGCCAAATTCCTGAGCTTATCATTGTCTCCTGTAGCCTCTGTTGATTGAATCTCACCCTTGCTAGTTCTTGCTGTTCAAATATCTTCCGAGCCTCATTAAAACATTTGATTTGTGGGTTGATCAATGGGGGTGTGGAACAGAGGTAACTAAGCTTTTCTTGGGTGCATATGTCATAGTCAAGTCTGTCCTTGTGCCTGGCTTCCTTGAACATTCTGTTTTCATTGAAATCTCTGTAGAGTGTTTCATGTCTAGCATCCAACCTATGGAGAAGTTCTCTTTGCTGAGCTTGCTCTATCCTTAGTTGAGCTTGTTCTTGTATCACTTTCTCCATGGCTTTTTCATGTTCCATAGCTGAATTGTTGATGGCTTCTTGCATCTTGGCATATTGTTCTTGTTGCAACTCCATCATGTGTGTTTGGTACTCATTTTGTTGGTTCATCCATTGAACTTGAACCCCTCTTTGTTGATCCATCAATTGCCAAAGGTCCCTTTGTTGTTGCGCTTGTTCCTCTTGGCTTCTTTGAATTTGTGAATATTGCCCAGAAATCCCTTCCAAGGCGGCTTGGAGTTGGTTCATGTTCAAGGTGTGGGATTCATCCATTTCTTGAGGCTCCTCCTCTTGTCTTACTTCTTTCCTTTTCTTCCTTCTTGCTAAAGGTTGCCTTTCCAATTGGGTTGTGGTGATGAACTCCAACCTTTCTTTGGTGAGAGGCTTTCCAATGGAGACCAAATCAGTTTCTCCAAATTCTTCAAGAGGCACTCCAGCTTCTTCACATAGGCGCAGAATAGTACTAGGATATCCTAGCCAGCTGTCCTGTTTGACCTTTTGAGCTATTTCAATGATGTTCTTGGCTATAATGTCTCCAACATTGATTTCCCCTCCTTTCATTATGCAATGGATCATTATAGCTCTATTCACCGTTACCTCAGAGTTATTTGAAGTAGAGATCAATGACCTCCTCACTATGTCATGCCATCCTTTTGCTTGAGGTATGAGATCACCTCTCCGAAGTTTGAGTGGTCGGCCATGTGAATCCGATACCCAATCCGTGCCTACTCTGCATAAGTCACTCACCACATCCACATATCTTGGGTCATTTTCAACCCTTTCTTCATAGCTAGGTCGTTTGAACTGTTTGTGCTTGACCCTTAGCACCCTATTGATGGTGTCCGGGCTAAAATCAACATCCACACCTCTTACATAGCTCATGTATGGTTCTTCATCATCATATTCTCTTATCACATTAGTGAAGAACTCATGGATGAGAAGCATGCTTATTTCTTGAGGTTGGTCACAGAGAAGCTCCCATCCCCTTTTTCTGATTATTTTTTGTATCTCAGGGTATTCATCTTCTTTAAGCTTGAATGGTAGCTCTGGAACAACATCTTTGCTTGACATCCAACTAAAAATTCGCTCATTGTGTTTGGATTTGAATCTTCTTTGATCAAATTCATCTTCTCTCCTATCCCTTGATGATGAGGCCATTGAGATTCACTTGCAAGATTGAATCTCCCCAACACCAAACTTAGTTGAATGCTTGTCCTCAAGCACAAGGAAAATGATTGTGAATGAGAGATATGAGGTAAGCACGGTGACTTAGAAAATGATGGTGAAGGAGATTGAGTGTTTCGGTTATGTGAGAGATGTGATGCTTCAAGAGGAGTTTTGTTGGGTAAAGATGAGGTTCAAGGTTAGAATTTGTGAAACATGGAGTAGGTTGGAGGTTGAGTATGAGTTCGGTTAGTGAAGTGAAAGTTGGTGGTTAGAAGAATGAATGATGAATGAATATGGTTGAAGTATTTAAAGTGAAAGTTGGTGGGAAGGCATTTAAGGCTCGGTCATGGCATGCTTCCTTGTGCACAATGCATGTTGATTTCTTTTTCCCCATGCACAAAGTTTAAAATTCATGTGACTACCCTTCCTTACGTATCCGTGATCTTTCTTCAAGATTCCCCATCATTTCTTTCCTTCTTTCATTATATGCTTCCAAGATTCCCCATCACTTCTTTCTTTCTTTCCTGCAACAAAATGCCAAAGGCTTGAGATTCTTAAAGTGACATTAATGGCTAAAAACTTATGATTATGTTCCTATACAAAATTGACTAAATTAGATTCCCTAATCTATTTTTTTAGCATTAATAATGCAAGTAAAGACACCAAACTTAGTTTGTGACTAAGTGTTCTATGGAATTAATTCCAAAGATAGCCACATCAAACTTAGTAATTTACCTACATTCAATGCTTTTTTTTTCACGTTTTTTTTTTTTATTTTATTTTATAACTAAAGTAGATGACAAAACTTTCATAGCTTAGCATTTTCGTGTATGTATGGACACCAAACTTAGTTTGTGGCTAAGTGTTATAGAACACACATTTGCCATTACTTCAAGATTGGCCACACCAAACTTAGTGCCTTGCATACACCATGTACTAGTCTACTTGCTCATTATTGGTTACTAAAACATGAAATTAAAAGACTCCCTGTGCATGGGTTGCCTCCCATGAAGCGCTTTGTTTATTGTCCTTAGCTCGACATTGCAGCTTCTTTGCTCATGTTAAGAGTTGCACACTCTCTTCCTTGCTCCAAGGGCCACCAAAATAGTGCTTCACCCTATGTCCATTGACTGTGAAGGTTTGTTTTGAGGCTTCATCAAGCAATTCAACATAGCCATGAGGTGATACTTTGGTGATGGTGTATGGACCAGTCCATCTAGACCTCAGCTTCCCAGGGAAGATCTTCAATCTTGAATTGAATAATTACACCTTTTGGCCTGGTTCAAATGTTCTTTGAGAGATCCTCTTATCATGCCATCTCTTTGCTCTCTCCTTGTATATTTTGGCATTGTCGTATGCCTCCAATCTGAACTCCTCAAGCTCATTGAGTTGTAGCAACCTCTTCTCTCCTGCTGCTTGAGCATCTAGATTTAGGAGTTTGGTGGCCCAGAAAGCCTTATGTTCAAGCTCTACAAGGAGGTGGCATGCCTTTCCATACACCAATTGAAAGGGAGATTTTCCTATGGGTGTCTTGAAGGCTGTCCTATATGCCCAAAGTGCATCATCTAGCTTCCTAACCCAATCCTTTCTTGTTGTTCCCACAGTTTTCTCCAAGATCCTTTTTAGCTCTCTGTTAGCAAGTTCAGCTTGTCCATTGGTTTGTGGGTGATATGGGGTAGCTACTTTGTGTGTAACACCATACTTGTGGAGTAAGGAATTGAGTTGCTTGTTGCAAAAGTGGCTTCCCCCATCACTTATAAGCCCTTTGGGTACTCCAAATCTTGTGAAGATGTTCTTCTTGAGGAATTGCAAGACCACGTTGGTATCACATGTGGTGGTGGCTATTGCTTCTACCCATTTGGAGACATACTCTACTGCTACCAGGATGTATTTGAACGTGTAGGATGGAGGAAAAGGTCCCATGAAATCTATTCCCCACAAATCAAAGAGTTCCACTTCCAAAATGAACTTTTGGGGCATCTCATTTTTCTTTGACAAACCCCCTGCTCTTTGACATTCATTGCATTGGCTCACAAACTCCCTAGCATCCTTGAAGATTGAAGGCCAATAGAAACCACTTTGAAGGACCTTAGCAGCAGTTCTTTCAGCTCCAAAATGACCACCATAACTAGAGTTGTGACAATGCCACAGTATGTCCTTCATCTCATTTTCTGGCACACATCTTCTTATCATTCCGTCTGGGCATCTTTTGAACAAGAATGGTTCGTCCCAAAAGAAGAACCTAGCCTCATGCAACAGCTTCTTCACTTGTTGTCTTGTGTACTCTTGTGGAATGATTCTTCCTGCCTTGTAGTTGGCCATGTCTGCAAACCATGGGACATGTTGAATGTGCAAGAGATGTTCATCTGGAAACTCTTCATTTATTGATGGAAGGTTGTCTTGGCATTCATCTTGTGGCACCCTTGATAAGTGATCAGCAACTTGATTTTCACTGCCCTTTCTATCTTTGATCTCAATGTCAAACTCTTGTAGGAGTAGCACCCATCTAATTAGCCTTGGTTTGGCATCCTGTTTTGACATAAGATACTTAATGGCAGCATGGTCAGTATACACTAAGACTTTAGATCCAATCAAATATTGTCTAAACTTATCAAAGGCATACACCACGGCTAGTAACTCTTTCTCTGTTGTGGTGTAGTTCTTTTGAGCTTCATTCAACACCTTACTTGCATAGTAGATAACATGAAGCTTCTTTTCCTTCCTTTGCCCCAACACAGCGCCAATTGCAAGGTTGCTTGCATCACACATGAGTTCAAAAGGTAGTCCCCAAGTTGGGGGTGTGATGATTGGTGCTGTGGTGAGCTTAGCCTTTAGAGTTTCAAAAGCATGCTTGCATTCATCATCAAAGATAAAAGGATTTTCTACCACCAGCAAATTGCTTAGTGGTTTTGCTATTTTGGAAAAATCTTTGATGAATCTCCTATAAAATCCAGCATGTCCTAAGAAACTTCTAACAGCTTTCACACTAGTTGGCAAAGGAAGTTTTTCTATAATTTCTACTTTTGCCTTGTCAACTTCTATACCCTTTCTTGAAATTTTGTGACCAAGAACAATGCCTTCGGGTACCATGAAATGGCATTTTTCCCAATTCAAAACTAAGTTTGTTTCTTGGCATCTTTTCAAGACTAAGGTAAGATGGTGCAAGCAAGTATTGAATGAATCACCAAAAACAGAGAAATCATCCATAAAGACTTCAATGAATTTTTCTACCATGTCTGAGAAGATTGAAAGCATGCATCTTTGAAAGGTAGCTGGGGCATTGCAAAGTCCAAATGGCATCCTCCGGTATGCAAAGACTCCAAAGGGACAAGTGAAGGAAGTCTTCTCTTGATCCATGGGGTCAACCACTATCTGATTATACCCAGAATATCCATCAAGAAAACAATAATAAGCATGGCCAGCCAACCTCTCAAGCATCTGATCAATGAAAGGTAGAGGAAAGTGGTCTTTTCTTGTGGCATCATTCAACCTCCTATAGTCTATGCACATCCTCCACCCTGTCACTGTTCGTGTTGGGATAAGCTCATTCTTCTCATTAACAATGACAGTCATGCCTCCTTTCTTAGGTACTACTTGCACTGGACTGACCCATGGGCTGTCAGATATAGGGTAGATGATCCCAGCCTTGCACAACTTCAGGACTTCCTTTTGAACAACCTCCTTCATTGTGGGATTCAATCTTCTTTGAGGTTGTACCACAGGTTTGGAGTTCTCCTCCAAGAGTATCTTGTGCATGCATATGGCAGGGCTTATGCCCTTCAAGTCATCAATGGTCCACCCCAAAGCCTCTTTGTGAGTTCTCAAAACCACAAGGAGCTTTTCTTCTTCCTCTGCATTCAATGTGGAATTGATGATCACTGGGAAGCTGTCTTTCTCACCAAGGAATGCATATTTAAGATGAGGGGGTAGTGGTTTCAACTCTTGTTGTGGTGCCTCTTCTTTGGTAGCTTCACTTGGTTCCTTTGATGCTTCCAACGTATTTTCTTCTTGTCCCTTGATGTTATGGACTTCCTCTTGTTGCATTTGATGGTTTGTGTTAAGCACTTCTTCAACCAAAGAGTCCACTACATCAATCCTCATGCAATTTTCTTTCTCAACAGGGTGTTGCATTGCTTTGAAGACATTTATGGTCATTTGTTCATCATGCACCCTGAAGATCATCTCTCCCTTTTCCACATCAATGATTGTTCTAGCTGTAGCCAAAAAGGGTCTACCAAGAATGACTGAATTGTTTCCCTCTTCATCCATATCTAGGACCACAAAATCAGCTGGGAATATGAAGTTTCCCACCTTCACCAAGAGGTTCTCAACTACTCCATTTGGCACTTTGATGGATCTGTCAGCAAGTTGGAGTGACATCCTTGTGGGTTTGAGCTCTTCAATCATCATTTTCTTCATCATGGTAAGGGGCATTAAGTTAATGCTTGCTCCCAGGTCACAAAGTGATTTGTCAACAGCCATGCTCCCAATCGTGCAAGGTATGAGAAAGCTGCCAGGGTCTTTGAGTTTTGGAGGTAACCCTTGTTGAATGATGGCACTACACTCTTGATTGAGAACCACGGTTTCTTTTTCTTGCCAACTCCTCTTCTTGGTGATCAACTCCTTAAGAAACTTTGCATACAATGGCATCTGTTCTAGAGCCTCTGCCAATGGGATGTTGATTTCAAGTTTCTTGAAGATCTCTAAAAACCTTGGGAATTGTTGGTCCTTTGCTCCTTTGTGTATCCTAGTTGGGTAAGGAAGCTTGGGTACATAAGCTTTCACTCCTTCATTTTTGTTTTCTTTTTGTGGATTCATACTTTCCTTGCCATCACGGTTGCCTTCTTGACTTGGTGGATTGCCTTGTGGCTTGACAACCTCCTTGCCTTTGTTAGATGTTGAAGCCTTTTCTTCATCTTGCCTTTCCATTGTGTCTTGCTCTTTGGGTTTTGTTGCTTCTTTATTTGAACTTTCACCAACTACCTTGCCACTCCTTAACTGCAAAGCCTTACATTCTTCTCTTGGGTTGGGTATTGTGTCACTTGGGAGGACATGGGTTGGTTTCTCGGCTTGTTTGGCTAGTTGTCCCACTTGTCTCTCAATGTTCTTCATAGTGACCGCTTGTTCTTGTTGTCCCTTAGCTAAAGCTTGAGTGGTTTGAGCAAGTGCTTGCAAGGTTGCTTCCAGACTTGAGATTCTGGCCTCATGATGGTCAATTGGAGGTATGATGGGGGTTGATTGTTGTTGGAAGTTGTTGGGTGGATTAGTGTGGTAATTTTGTGAGTTGGATGTTGGTGCAGAGAAGTTATTTTGGTGGGTTTGTGGGTTATGATGGAGGTGTTGATATGTGTTTTGTGTTTTTCTATATTGGTTAGTGTTGTTGGTATGGTGATTTTGGTTGTTTGTGTTACGGGTGTGATTGTGGTTGTTGTTCTTTTGCCAATGGTTTTCTCCCCACTTTAAATTGGGATGATTCTTCCAAGATGAGTTGTATGTATCACCATGGAATTCTTCCTGAGAATTTGAAGTATTCTGCATGTATTGAACTTGTTCTTGTGGTTGTTCAACCGTGGTTCCTTCACCTTGGTTCCATTCAAGTGATGGCTGATTTGTTGTGTTCACTGATGCAAGTTGCATACCATCCATTCTCTTTGTTATCATCTCCATTTGTTGTTGGATTTGTTGGTGCATTAACTTGTTTTGTGCCAAGATAGCATCAACACCTTCAAGCTCCATTACACCTTTCTTTGGGGGTGGATTGTGTTGCCTCTCTGATGAGTAATAATATTGATTGTTTGCCACAATCTCAATGAGGTTTTGAGCCTCCTCAGCAGTTTTCATCATGTTGAGTGATCCTCCTGATGAGTAGTCTAGTCCCTTCCTTGCTTCTAAGTTTAAGCCTTCATAGAAGTTTTGGAGCTTAACCCAATCACTAAACATGTCTGGGGGACATCTTCTCATTAGTGCCTTATATCTTTCCCAGGCTTCGTACAATGACTCCCCTTCCATTTGCCTAAAAGTCTGAACCTCTGTCTTCAACTTGATGACCTTTTGAGGTGGGTAGAACTTTGCTAGAAATTTGCCCATCACTTCATTCCAATCATTGAGGCTTTCCTTGGGGAATGATTCTAGCCATTGAGTGGCTTTATCCCTCAAAGAGAATGGAAATAGCAACAACTTGTAGACATCTGGATGCACTCCATTTGTCTTCACTGTATTGCATATCCTCAGAAAAACAGAGAGATGTTGATTTGGGTCTTCAAGAGGTCCCCCTCCATAAGAGCAATTGTTCTGTACCAAAGTGATGAGCTGAGGTTTTAGCTCAAAGTTATTGGCCTGAACATTTGGTGTAGCAATGCTGCTCCCACAATGTCTTGGATCAGGGATAGTATATGAGGATAACACCCTTCTAGCGTGTCCACCATTATTGTTGACCCCTCCAGGAGGGTTGTGCATCTCATCCTCCATGACTTGATCTTCTCCCTCTGATTCCTCTGACCCTTCTTCACCAACTATGAACTTTCCTCTTTCTGCTCTCCTTAACCTTCGTCGGGTTCTCTCGTCCTCAATATCACGTCTACTTGTTCCTGACATACACAAACAGAACCAAAATCACAAGTGAAATATTCTAGAATTAGAGTGGAATTGGAGTTAGTGAAACAAAGTATCAAACAGTTAGTGGGCTTAACAAAAATAAAAAAAAATGCTTAATCTAAACCACCTTTCACTTAATCATTGTCAACCTAACCAATCCCCGGCAACGGCGCCAAAAACTTGATACGTAAAAATTAAGATTTCACGTACAACCGGCAAGTATACCGGGTCGTATCAAGTAATAAAACTCACAAAGAGTGAGGTCGATCCCACGGAGATTGGAAGATTAAGCAACTTTAGTTAATGGTAGATTTAGTCAAGCGAACATAGTTTTGATTTCATGAGCATTTTGATTTTTGAACATAATTGCAAGAATGTAAATGACACAAAATGTAAAGAACTAGAATAGAGAAATAAAATGGAAATAAATGACGGAAACTTAAAGTGCAAGAAACTTAAATGACATCAAAAATAAATTGCAAGGAATTAAAGTGCTGAATTCTAAAGAGCATAAGAGTGAGAAATAAGAAACAGAATGTAAATGACAAGAATAATAAATTGCAAGAATGTAGAAGGGAATTGGGTAATGGGTTTTCAAACACTAAGAACAAAAGAAATGAGAATTAATGATGGAGAGGATCATTAGGGATCAGAGATGTTAGTTTTCATGAATTGATGTTAGTCAAATCCTTCTCAATCATGGGTATAGATCTATGGCAAGTGGGTGATTGAACCCCAATCTCTTGGTGATTCAATCTCTCTCAACATAACCAATTGCCACTCTCGTGATCTAATTGTTCATGAGAAGAGATGAAGCTCATATATTATCCAGCCACACAATTTCTATAATCTCAACCAAGGAGAGTTACATCTCACATACTAACCAAGGTATATTGATTAAAGAAATCATGAAAGGATGAACTCTAAACTGAATTATGTGGCTCATTCCTCAAACTCACCACATAATTCATATAGATTAACCCCTCTCTCGATGGTGGTTGAATCTGTGAAGATCAAGAGTTCCCTCTTTAAATCAACCACTAGAATTGAGGAGGAAAGATGGGTTCATCAATCCATTCCAACAAACAGAGCTCCTCCCCCTAATGAAAGTGGGGTTTAGTGAGTCATTGCTCCAATTTCAACAACAATTACCATCAACAAGAATTAAACTGAATGTAAAGGAAGAAGAAGAAGAATGAAATGCTTAGAACTTCAAATTGAAGAAGAAAAATTCCAATAAGAATCAAAGAAAAATGCTCTCCGGGTATCCTCCCGGAAGTACGACAAGAGTTCTCAAAAGTAAAGTGCTGAGAGTCTAAAATTCTAAGTGTCAAAGGTGTAAAAAGTAAAAGTGTAAAAAAAGTCCCCCTAAAGTACAAACTCAATCTCTATTTATACTAGTCCTAAAGATCTTCAAGTGGGTTAGCAAGATGGGCTTCCTCTTTGTTGAATTCTTGGCTCAATTGGAGGTGTTTTGGCCTTTGTGATGAATAGGGGAAGTAGAGCAAGTTGGCACCAATTCTGGCCCATTGATGGGCGTTGTTGGCAATAACTCAGGCCTTAGTGCACGTTGGCAACGTGCATGCCAATTTCCTGGAAGTGAGTTTGAGACTTGGGCGTTGCTAGCCCAAGTTGTTGCAAACAACTTGCTCTTCCTCTTCTTGGCCTTACTTTCATGCTAAATGTAGCCCAGAATTTGAGTGTCAACCTTCAGCTTCAATATGGACTACTATACATCATTGGAAAGCTCTTGATGTCTATTTTCTAATGCCACTGGAATCACCTCAATTGGACTTTCCTAGCTCAAGTTATGGTTCCTCAAAGAAGGTAAGGTCAAGCTGCCAAGTTGTTGCCAAGTTGTTGTGAATAACGCACTCTCAACCCCAAGTTAGCAACGTGCTCGAGCATGACTCTCCCAAGGCAAGGACTTGAGGCTGGCGTTGTTGCAAAACACGCCCCCTTTGTGCACATTGGCAACGTGCTCGATCCCACATCCAAGGATCATCTCTAGCTCCCTTGAATTTCATTTCTTGTTCTTGTTTTTAGGGTCTAAAGATGACTCTGGTTTGGCTCCAATCTTGTGCTCCACCATGGACTATTATATATGGTTGGAAAGCTCTGAATGTTAGCTTTCCAACGCAACTGGAAGTACTCAATTTGGATCTCTGTAGCTCAAGATATCTTCCATTGAAGTGGACATGTTCAGGCTGCCTTGTTTTGGTAAGTTGGCATTGGCAACGCCCATCTAGCGTTGGCAACGTGAGTGGTGCGGCATTTGGGCGTTTGGAACGCGGTTTGTGTGCCATTGGGCGTTTGGCACCTTGGTTGGTGCGCCAATGGGCGTTTGGCAGCCTGGTTGGTGCGCCAATGGGCGTTTGGCAGCCTGGTTGGTGCGCCAAGACTTGGTGCCAAAATTTGCTTGTGTGTGGCGTTGGCAACGCCAGATTCAAGTTGGCAACGCCAACTTTGCTTCTTCCAGGGCCAAGCTTGCCTTGCTTGTGTGTGGCGTTGGCAACGCCAGATTCAAGTTGGCAACGCCAACTTTGCTTCTTCCAGGGCCAAGCTTGATAGTGTGGCGTTGTTAGCCTGCGTTGTCCTCAAAAACGCCAATGCTTCCTAGCTCAAACAACGTGCTCGAGCTTCCATATTAGTGCCAAAATTGCTTGTGTGTGTGGCGTTGGCAACGCCACTCTCAAGTTGGCAACGCCAACTTTGCTTCTTGTCTTCCTCCAGGGCCAAGTTCCTTGCTTGTGTCTTGTGTGTGTGGCGTTGGCAACTTGGTTCTAGAGTTGGCAACGCCAACCTTGCTTCCAGGGCCAAGTTTGCTTGGTTGTGTGGCGTTGGCAACGCCCATCTTGAGTTGGCAACGTGCTCGAGCCTCCTTTCCTAGCTCCAGGCATTGCTTCCCATGTTGCCAGTGAACACGCCCATAGAAGCTGGCGTTGGCAACGTGCTCGAGCCTTCTTCAAGGCTCTAAAACTTGCTTCCCACGTTGGCAACGTGAATGGTGCCTAGTCTTGGCGTTGGCAACTTGAATGTTGCCTAGTCTTGGCGTTGGCAACTTGGATGTTGCATGTGATGGGCGTTGGCAACTTGGATGTTGCTTAGTCTTGTGTGTGGCGTTGGCAACTTGATTCTAGAGTTGGCAACGCCAACTTTGCTTCCAGGGTTGCCAAGCTTGCTTGGTATGGTTGTGTGTGGCGTTGGCAACGCCAATCCCAAGTTGGCAACGCCAACTCCTTGCCTTGGTTGCCTCCAGGACCAAGCTTGCCTTGTGTTGTGGAGTTGGCAACGTGGATTCCAAGTTGGCAACGCCAACTCTTGCCTTGGTTGCCTCCAGGACCAA
>NC_080377.1:86309205-86319205 GCF_014773155.1 Arachis stenosperma
GTTGCAACGGAGGAGCCAAATTTTCATATCTCACAATTGGCTCGTGCAATTTTCCTGAAATTTTGAGGGAACCTTGGTAATATTATTTAAAGGCTGCACAAAAAAATCCAGGTCAAAAATCGCACTTTTGCTCCGTTTTTCATTTTTTTGAATTTCCTGCTTTTCGGGTGGGAAAAAAATCGGAACAAAAAATCCACACGGTGTAAATTCACCAACTTTGGTGGATGGAAAGATCTTGTTTTTCTAGAGATTGTCGCAAAAAACGGCATCAAAATTCGACCTCTAGAGCAGTTTCCTCGAGTATGTCTCCTCACGGAAAAGGATATCTACCCGTGGCACTTTGGTAATGGCTCGGCAGCCTATTATAGGGGGGAGGGGTGTCGTGCTGCCAAAACTCGAGTTGCCCAAAGGCTTGCTAGGCGCAATGCCAGCAAGATGCACGATGCCTTGTGATGTGCGGAAAACGATCCGACACAAAACTCACCGGCAAGTGTACCGGGTCGCATCAAGTAATAATAACTCACATGAGTGAGGTCGATCCCACAGGGATTGAAGGATTGAGCAATTTTTGTTTAGTGGTTGGTTTAGTCAAGCGAATCAAGTATTGGTTGAGTGATTTGTGTTTTAACAGAAGCTAAATTGCTTGGAATGTAAAGGGGGGAAGGGAAAATTGCAGTAAATTTAAGAGCAGGAAAGTAAACTTGCAGAATCTTAAAGAACAAGAAAGTAAATGACTGAAACTTAAAGTGCAAGAAATGTAAAGTGCAGTAACTTAAATTGCAAGGAATATAAATTGCTTGAATGTAAAAGGGATTTGAGGACAGGGATTTCAGAATTTAAGCAAGAGAATGTGAATTGTAGCAATTAATAGAGCAGGAATTGAACTAGAAACAATTATGATTCAGACAGTAAGGAAATAAAATGCAGCAGAGGTTCACAGAAGAACCAAAAGTAAATTGGGATCTCAGGTCTCCAGAGACTAGGTAGCAAATCCTAGATCTCAATTGCCTTCCCAGATCCAGGCTCACAAAGCAATTGACAAGAAATTGAAGAAGAAGCAGTAAAGGAAATTGAAATTCAATTTAATTGTGCAGAAAGGAATTAAAGAGATTTTGAATGGAGGTTGAGACAGAATTTCCTCAACTCTTCACACCCAAAACTCAAAACAAGAAAATTAAAAGTGCTCAGGCAAGAACGAGGAGGAAGAGAGATCAATTCTCCTCCCCAATTCTCTGAAATCTCAGTGGAGTCACCAAGAGAAGTTGCAGAATTCAAAGCTCCCAAGGAAGTATGAAATTCAAAAATCAAGTAAAAGGTAAATGTCAAAAGTGACAGTAAAGGTCCAAAGCTCCCAAAAAGAAAAGATCCTAATTACATCAAACTATCTCCTATTTATACACTTTCTATTCTTGGATCTTGGGATTTGGATGGGCTTTTGATTTGGTGAAGAAATGAATTAAATTGGATTTTTAATCCAATTTTCAGCCCATGAAAAGTTGCTTCCAGGAGGCTGCCCTGCCCTTGCGGAGGGCAGGGCAGAAAATGGTGCTTGGTGCGTGCATGGTGCGGCTTTGGTGCGGTCTTGGTGCGCAGAACGCTGCCCTGCCCTCGCGGAGGGCAGGGCAGGAAAAATTGGTGCGCCAAATGGGTGCTGTGGTGCACTGCTGGTGCTGCCAGATTCATTCCTTGGTGCGCCAGACTCGTTTCTTGGTGCGCCAAAATCATGCCACACAAAATGCTGCACTGCCCTCGCGGAGGGCAGGGCAGTGTTTCCAAAATGAAGTCCCGCGTTTGAATCCTAGCAGAAACGCACGCTTATTCAATTTCTTTGGCTTTCTTGGCATGGTAATGGAACTTAGTTCCTTGCTTCCTCATGGTCCCGTGTTCAACTCTTGTGGCAAGCATTTGGAGACATTTTCCTTTGATTTTCTCCCCTTGTGAGCCCGATACTGCCCTTGTGGAGGGCAGGGCAACATTTTCTTCTTCTTGATTCCAAGGCACAGATTTGTGCTCTGCCCTTGTAGTGGGCAGGGCAGAGTTGCCTTTTATGCCTTGTTCCCTTATGTTGCCCTCCTAGAGGGCAGTGTGCCCTTGTGGAGGGCAATGTTTGCCCTTCCTCATGTTGTGCGCCACACTTCTTCTCTCTTTGACCACACTTTCTTCTCCTTGGGCCACACTTCCTTAGGCCACGCTTTTCCTTTTTTTCTTTTCTTCACCTACAATAAACCAAAACAACCACTCAAAGTATCACTAAATTCAAGAGGCTTATAAATCAATTAAAATTCAATTAAAATTAGCTTAAACCTCATGATTTAACATCAATTTCATGGTGGTTGTTTGATTTAAAGAAGTTATGCATTTTCACTCCAAATCACTTACTTAGGATGCAAGAAAGTGCATAAATGCTTAACAAAACAAGTGAAATTAGCTTGAAAAATGGGTATATGATGACTTGTCATCACAACACCAAACTTAAATCTTTCTTGTCCCCAAGCAAGCATCAAAACTAAGAGAAATTGAAATGAACAAGAAAAGATATATATCCTTATTAGGCATATAGCAGAACTTAATCTATGGGGTCTTTATGCAGACAATGATAACTCAAGTTATTGTTTGCTGTTACACAATACACATTTTTCATCAAAGGTTTGCTAAACTTGCTGTTATAAGACTTACTCTTTAATCACTCCCTTGCTAACTTTTCTTTCTTATAATGCTTAACAAGCTTATTCTTTTGGAGGTTTTGGTGTCAAATGTTGCAGTAATAGCCTTTGGCTTTATTTGTTTCTTTCTTTTATTCAACATCTTTCCACCACAGACACATGGCTCACTAATTCTTCCTAGGATCATTGATGCCCAGCATCTCTTTGGATAACTAAATGTTCTGTATCTAAGTTGCTCTTTATTGTGGACTTTCAATTGGCCATCCTAAATCAGTTGATCTAAGTGACCGGGTTTTAAAATACCCCTTAGAATTTACTCATCCAAGCATATCTTAGTACAAGAACACCACAGGCATGTGTCCTAGGGTCCAAGCTATTGGTGTCCAACCTTTATTTTTTTTTTTTGCTTTTCTTGCCATTTTGGCTTTTTCTTCTTCCTTTTCTTTCTGTTTTTGTTCTCAAGGGCTTTTTTTTTATTTATTGGTAAGGGTCTTGATAACAGCAAGCTAACTCACACTTGAATGAGAATGACATTATGCAACAATTATTTCATGAGTTATGCATTTAATCAAACATATATACCACCATTAACTTCCATTCTACTTATGCAACATTGGATATTTACTTTTCAATTCAAATCAAATCTCTTTTATTCAAGCATATGGGAAACAAAACAAAATTAAAGCTAAGTGATGAATGACAAGCATTATGCAAACCATTTCTCTAGCTACTTATTGAACAACAGAAAGTACAAGAAAAAGAAATAAAAAGGAAATAAATAGTGGAGGCATATCATGTTTCAGACATGCTTCTCCTTATTAGAAGAGTTAAAGAAGGGGAATGAAAGAACTTTGCCACCTTCTATTGGTCATGGCTGCTACTTGATTCTCCCTTTTTCTTCTTTCTCTTCCCTATCTTGGAATAATCTCGGATCTCTTCACCAGGACATCTTCTTCCCCAGACAGAATCTAAGAGTCCTGAGAGCCCAACATCTTCCAATCTTTTAAAGGTTGCCTCCGTATAGTGACGAGACCTTGCTTGTTGCTTGGCTTCAAATTCGGGGCATTGCTCAAATGGCTTGATCTGAGGATTGAGTGTTGGCAAATTATGGGTCAAGTACTCCAACCTTGCTTGCATGTTTTCATCATTCTCCATTCTTTGTGCATATCTCACTTCTCCCATGGTGTGATGAATATTCTTCCATTGATACAGGTTGTGACTGTATTCCCCTGCTTTAGCTTGACTAAAATACAGCTTATCATATGATTCCTTGAATTCTTTATATTGCTCTTTTTGTCCTTCAAGAATCTGTGCTTGAAATTCTTGCTGCTGAGTCATCATTTGCTGTTGCCATCTCTCTTGCTTCTCCTCCATTTGACGCTGCCAAGCTTCTCTCTCCTCTTTGTCTTTCAGATATTGCTCCCTAAACTCTGGATGGGGCTCTAGATATTGCTCTTGGCACCCCTGATTTTGCCCTTGTTGAGTTTGCATGAGTTGTTGGGATAGCTCTTCTATTGCTCTGTGTAGCTGGCTCATGTCTATGGCATCATGAGCTTGATTTCGTCCTTCCTCTCTTTGAGTTCTCCTCTGTCTGGGAGCTGCCACCCCCTCTGGATCATCTTCCTCATTTATTCCTTCCATACTCTTCTTAGTGATCCCTTTTCCGTTTTTCACTTTTTCTGTGTCCTCATCTTCAAAGATTACTCCAGCTTTGTCACATAGTCTGAGGATGGTACTTGGATGTCCAAGACCCTTTGATTTGCTTGTGCTATTTTCCATTTCTTGAATACTGTCGGCTATGAGTTGTGCAAGGTTGATCTCACCTCCATGCAAGATGCAGTATGTCAAGAGTGCTCGTTTGATTGTGACCCAAGAGGCGTTTCCAGTAGGAAGGATAGATCTCCTCACTATTTCATACCATCCCTTAGCCACAGGAGTGAGATTTATCCTCCTCAAGTGACTTGGAACTCCCTTTGAATCTCTTTCCCAATCTGAATTCTCCACACATAACCCCTGCAAGATCTCATCAGGATTGTTTTCTATTTGCAATCTGGTTTCATAACTGGGCTCTGTATAGGTTATGGTTCTCAACTTGAGGGCCCTTGTGATGGCAGCTGGGCTAAAACTTACTTCAACTCCTCTGACATAACTTGTGTAAGGAGCACTAACTTTGTTTTCTTTTACAGCATTTGCATAGAACTCCCTGATCATGACTGCACTGATGTCAACAAGAGGAGCACATAAAAGTTCCCACCTTCTTTCTTTAGTGATTTGCCTCATGATGTGGTATTCCCCGTCTCTCAACTCAAGGCCTTTCTCATAAATGACATTCTTTGTCTCCATGAACCTATGATATCTCCCTTCATGGAATTGGGATCTAAATTTGGTTGCATCAAATGATGGGGGTTCGGCTACCATAGGTTCCTTTCCCGGCCTTCTTTTTGAACTTGAGGAGGCCATTGGATTTGAGGTAAGAAGAAAGAAAAAGTGAGAATAGAAGAAGTATGTGTTGTATTTGGGATGAGTTTTGGTTCAGTTTTGTTGTGTGAGATAAGGGAATTATGTTGGTTTTGGAAGTGGAAGAGATTATGGCTTTCATATGCAAGTGGCTTGAATGAGTGTGTATACCATGTTGGTGCCAACGGCTATTTATAGGTGGATTCTTCAAGCTTTCCAACAAAACCATAATGAGTGAGAAAGGGACTTGTTGGTGCTCATGAATGGTTAAGATTGAGTTGTTCATCCAAGGAATGCATGAAATGGACGGCCTGCATGTATTGTTGAGGCTTTGACGAGGATCCTTCTCCCATTGGCTGCATGCATTTAGGTGTTCAATGTTGCATGCATGCAAATTCTGTTCCCCATGAGCGCGTTCTTCTAGGCACATGTGACCATCCTCTCATAGCTGATCCTAGCCGTGGCCCCTCCTTGCTTTTGTCTCAATCTTTTTCTCCTGCATGAACCAAAACAACTAGCCTTAGATCATCAATATAGTCGTTGGCAATTGATTTGTATTAAAGGAAGAGAATTGTATTGTTTTGTTTATTATTATTTATTAAAAAAATTTTTTTTGGTCAATTATGTCCCTTAATTAAAGATGCTAAAAGTTGGTGAACACCAAACTTATCTTTTATTGAGGGGGCGGCTTAGCAATGCAAACCATTCTTCACAATTGATGTATTTTTAAAGAAATTATTTGATGCATGATCCCTTTCTGTATGGTTTTGATTCCATGATTGGGAAGTGATCTTTTGAACTTTGTTATACATGCAGACACCAAACTTAGTGTTTGGTCATATGCTCCATCAAAAGAATTACGCATATGTTCTAAGAATAACTCCATTTCTTTTTGAAAAGCAGAAATTAAGTGTGCCTTAAGGGACACCAAACTTAGAAGTCTGACTTATGCTCTAAAATGAAATATGCATTTATCAAATATGAAAGTTCAAAATCATACTCAGGAAATCATAGCTTATTAAAGAGAAGACAGAAATTTTAAATCATGGGTTGCCTCCCATGAAGCGCTCTTTTATTGTCACTAGCTTGACATTGGACTCCCTTTAGGGTGGTTGATGTTGGTGATGTCTCAACTTGTCACCTCTCACTGTAAGCTTTCTCTGTGTGCCTTGATGCTCAATTTCAATGTTCTCAAGAGAGAGTACTTGGTTAACAGTGTAATAATCTTTTGTTCCCAGCTGTTGATACACTAGTTGCACCTTGTCACCTTTGGCAAATCCTTCTGTTAGGATTTTCTTATTCTTCCACCCTTTGTAGGCCTTTTTCTTGTTTTTCTTCCTTTTCTTCCTTGTTGATATGCTTCCTTTGACAGTGACTTGAGTTGTGATACCTTCCTTTTTGTTTATCATTCCAGCTTCTTTTTGAATTCCTTTTTCTCCTTGTACAATCTCACTCTCTTGTTCTATTGTTTTGTCGGTCGCTTGCTTTGGAAGGAAATCACCACTTGTCTTGCTTGGTTCTTCATTCCTTTGTGATTCTGGAAAGACTTTCAAGGTGATGCTTTCCTCATGCATCCTGAGGGTTAGCTCTCCCTGTTCTATATCCACAATGGCTCTAGCAGTGGCCAAAAATGGTCGACCAAGTATTATGGAGTCATTTCCATTTTCTGAAGAATCCAAGATTATAAAATCTGCCGGATAGATGAACTTATCAACCTTAACTAAAAGGTTCTCAATCAGCCCTTTAGGATGTACTACTGATTGATCTACCAACTCCAAGGATATTTGTATTGGTTTCATCTCCTATATGCCAAGCTTTTTCACTAAAGAAGATGGGATTAGATTTATGCTTGCTCCTAGGTCACACATCCCCTTGTTGATGAATAGGTTTCCAATAGTGCAGGGTAGGAAGAAACCTCCAGGATCTTCAAGCTTGGGAGGGAGTCCCTTTTTGATGAGTGCACTGCATTCTTCACTAAGCATTACAGTCTCCTTCTCATTCCAACTTCTCTTCTTGTTGATGAGCTCCTTTATGAACTTGGCATACAGAGGCATTTGCTTTAATGCCTCAGCCAAAGGTATGTTGATTTCCAGCTTCTTAAAAATCTCAAGAAATTTGTGGAAGTGCTGATCCTTTGTTTCTTTGTGGAATCTTTGTGGATAAGGTATTGGGGGTGTTAAGCTCTTCTCCCCTTGAAGTTGTCTTGGAATTGGCTCTTCCATGATCTGCTTTCCCTTCTTCAGATTTTGTGGTTGGTTTTTTTCTTCTGTGAGTTCTCCTGGGACATTCTTGGTTGTCATGTCCTTGTTGATGGATTCATCATTCTTTATTGGCTCATTGTCATTCTCCGTAAGTTTCTTGGTTGCTCCTTGGTTACCATCCACTAACATCTTTCCACTTCTTAGTTGCACGACCTTGCATTCTTCTTTTGGGTTAGGAATGGTATCACTTGGTAGTGAGCTTGATGGTTTTTCAACAGAAATTTGTTTGGAGAGTTGACCAATCTGCCTCTCTAGGTTCTTCATGGAAGCTTCTTGGTTCTTTGTTGTCAATTCTTGATTCTTCATCATTTTCTCCATGAGCAGCTCTAGATTAGTGATCCTCTGTGAGTCTTGTGAGATTGGTTGGCTTTGGGATGTTGATGGATGATGGTAAGTGCTTTGGTTCGTTGGGTGGTTATTGGGTAGGTGATGGTTAGAATTGGGGTAGTTATTTTGTGGTTTTCTGTATGTATTTTGGTTAGTGTTCGGCTGGGGGTTGTGGTTTGTGTTTTTCCAATTGTTCTGACTTGAGTTTCTTTGCCATGGTTGTTGGCTTTGATTGTGGTTGTCTCCCCATCTGAGGTTGGGATGGTTCTTCCAAGATGGATTGTAAGTATCACCATAAACTTTATTTGTTCCAGGATTTTGGTTGTGCATGTATTGGACTTGCTCTTGCTGTTGCTCCTCTTGAGTTTCTTCACTTTGCACCCATGTGGTTGATGGTTGGCTTGTGGTGCTCACTGCTGCCACTTGCAAGCCATCAATTCTTTTGGCCATTTGCTCAAACTGTTGTTGAATCTGCTGCTGCATCATCTTGTTCTAAGCTAAAATTGAATCCACCCCTTCTAACTCCATTACTCCCCTTCTCTGTGATGGTTGGCGTTGTCTTTGATGAGCAAAGAAATATTGGTTGTTGGCCACCATATCAATGAGGTTTTGAGCTTCCTCTGTGGTTTTCATGAGTTGTAATGAGCCTCCAGCTGAGTGATCAAGTGCTTCTTGAGCCTTTAGAGTAAGTCCTTCATAGAAGTTTTGCAACTTATCCCATTCAGTAAACATCTCTGGTGGACACTTTCTCAATAGAGCTTTATATCTTTCCCATGCTTCATATAAATTCTCAGCCTCCATTTGAGTGAATGTCTGCACCTCAGTCTTCAATCTTATGATTCTTTGAGGGGGGTAAAATTTGGCAAGAAACTTGCTCACCAAATCATCCCAAGTGTTGATGCTCTCCTTTGGGAACGTTTTTAACCATTGAGTGGCTTTGTCTCTGAGAGAAAATGGAAAGAGCAACAACTTGTAACTGTCAGGAGGCACACCATTGGTTTTAACAGTGTCACAAATCCTCAAGAAGGTGGATAAGTGTTGGTTTGGGTCCTCCAATGGTCCTCCTCCAAAAGAACAGTTGTTTTGAACCAGAGTGATGAGTTGTGGCTTTAGTTCAAAGTTGTTTGCATTGACATTGGGGGGAAGAATGCTACTCCCACAGTGTCTAGCATTTGCAAATGTGTATGAAGCCAGTACTCTTCTTTGATGTTGATTATTATTGGCTTCTCCTTCTGGTTGATTGGGATTTGATGGATCTCCTTCCATTTCTTGGAATTCCTCCTCAGATTCTTCCTCTCCAATAACGTTCTTTCCTCTTTCAGCTCTTCTTATTCTTCGAAGAGTTCTTTGGTCAATTTCAGAGAGGACAGGGGAAGATCTTCCTGTTCCTGACATACAAAAACACAACAATAAACACACAGATCCAGAAAATCAATAAAACTTCAATCTATTGCTAGAATGAGGTTTTAGTTAGTTTAAGCAAAAATTCAAACAGTTAGTGTGTTAGAGAAACAGAAAAGAAAAAGTGCTTAATCTAGACCTCCACTTCACTTAATCATTGTCAATCTATTTCAATCCCCGGCAACGGCACCAAAAACTTGATGTGCGGAAAACGATCTGACACAAAACTCACCGGCAAGTGTACCGGGTCGCATCAAGTAATAATAACTCACATGAGTGAGGTCGATCCCACAGGGATTGAAGGATTGAGCAATTTTAGTTTAGTGGTTGGTTTAGTCAAGCGAATCAAGTATTGGTTGAGAGATTTGTGTTTTAACAGAAGCTAAATTGCTTGGAATGTAAAGGGGGGAAGGGAAAATTGCAGTAAATTTAAGAGCAGGAAAGTAAACTTGCAGAATCTTAAAGAACAAGAAAGTAAATGACTGAAACTTAAAGTGCAAGAAATGTAAAGTGCAGTAACTTAAATTGCAAGGAATATAAATTGCTTGAATGTAAAAGGGATTTGAGGACAGGGATTTCAGAATTTAAGCAAGAGAATGTGAATTGTAGCAATTAATAGAGCAGGAATTGAACTAGAAACAATTATGATTCAGACAGTAAGGAAATAAAATGCAGTAGAGGTTCACAGAAGAACCAAAAGTAAATTGGGATCTCAGGTCTCCAGAGACTAGGTAGCAAATCCTAGATCTCAATTGCCTTCCCAGATCCAGGCTCACAAAGCAATTGACAAGAAATTGAAGAAGAAGCAGTAAAGGAAATTAAAATTCAATTTAATTGTGCAGAAAGGAATTAAAGAGATTTTGAATGGAGGTTGAGACAGAATTTCCTCAA
>NC_080377.1:86324205-86329205 GCF_014773155.1 Arachis stenosperma
ATTCAAGAGAATCCGGAAGGTCTAACCTTGTCTGTGGTATTCTGAGTAGGATTCAATGATTGAATGACTGTGACGTGCTTCAAACTCCTGAAGGCGGGGCGTTAGTGACAGACGCAAAAGAATCACTGGATTCTATTCCGGCCTGATCGAGAACCGACAGATGGATAGCCGTGCCGTGACAGGGTGCGTTGAACATTTCCACTGAGAGGATGGGAGGTAGCCACTGACAACGGTGAAACCCTTGCATAAGCTTGCCATGGAAAGGAGTAAGAAGGATTGGATGAAGACAGTAGGAAAGCAGAGAGACGGAAGGGACACAGCATCTTCATGCGCTTATCTGAAATTCCCACCAATGAATTGCATAAGTATCTCTATCTTTATCTTTATGTTTTATTCATCATCTATACCCATTTGAGTCTGCCTGACTAAGATTTACAAGGTGACCATAGCTTGCTTCATACCAACAATCTCCGTGGGATCGACCCTTACTCGCGTAAGGTTTATTACTTGGACGACCCAGTGCACTTGCTGGTTAGTTGTGCGGAGTTGTGTTTATGCCATGGTATTGAACACCAAGTTTTTGGATTCATTACCGGGGATTATTTGAGTTGTGAAAAGTATTGTTCACAATTTCGCGCATCAAGTTTTTGGCGCCGTTGCAACGGGTGGGTTTGGGAGGGAAAGTGGTTTGAATTTGAAGGGTGAGGTAGGTGAGGTTTTGTGAAGGATGGATGTGAGTGGTGAAGAGAAGATGGGATTTGATAGGTGAAGGGTTTTTGGGGAAGAGGAGAGAGAGTGGTGGGGTTGGTGAGGATCCTGTGGGGTCCACAGATCCTGAGGTGTCAAGGAAAAATCATACCTGCACCAAATGGCATGCAAAATCACGTTTTGAGCCAATTCTGGCGTTAAACGCCGGGCTGGTGCCCATTTCTGGCGTTTAACGCCAGGTTCTTGCCCTTTCCTGGCGTTTAACGCCAGTCTGGTGCCCCTTTCTGGCGTTAAATGCCCAGAATGGTGCCAGACTGGGCGTTAAACGCCCATCTGCTAACCTTCCTCCAGGGTGTGCTGTTTTTCTTCCTGTTTTTCATTCTGTTTTTGCTTTTTCAATTGATTTTGTGACTTCTCATGATCATCAACCTACAAAATAAAATAAAATAACAAAGGAAAATATATAAAATATAACATTGGGTTGCCTCCCAACAAGCGCTTCTTTAATGTCAGTAGCTTGACAGATGGCTCTCATGGAGCCTCACATTTTCTCAGAGCAATGTTGGAACCTCCCAACACCAAACTTAGAGTTTGAATGTGGGGGTTCAACACCAAACTTAGAGTTTGGTTGTGGCCTCCCAACACCAAACTTAGAGTTTGACTGTGGGGGTTCTGCTTGACTCTGATTTGAGAGAAGCTCTTCATGCTTCCTCTCCATGGTGACAGAGGGATATCCTTGAGCCTTGAACACAAAGGATTCTTCATTCACTTGAATGATTAGTTCTCCTCTATCAACATCAATCACAGCCTTTGCTGTAGCTAGGAAGGGTCTGCCAAGGATGATAGATTCATCCATGCACTTCCCAGTCTTTAGGATTATGAAATCAGCAGGGATGTAATGGTTTTCAATCTTCACCAAAACATCCTCTACAAGTCCATAAGCTTGTTTTCTTGAGTTGTCTGCCATCTCTAGTGAGATTCTTGCAGCTTGTACCTCAAAGATCCCTAGCTTCTCCATTACGGAGAGAGGCATGAGGTTTACACTTGACCCTAAGTCACACAAAGCCTTCTTGAAGGTCATGGTGCCTATGGTACAAGGTAGTGAAAACTTCCCAGGGTCTTGTCTCTTTTGAGGTAATTTCTGCCTAGACAAGTCATCCAGTTCTTTGGTGAGCAAAGGGGGTTCATCCTCCCAAGTCTCATTTCCAAATAACTTGTCATTTAGCTTCATGATTGCTCCAAGGTATTTAGCAACTTGCTCTTCAGTGACATACTCTTCCTCTTCAGAGGAGGAATACTCATCAGAGCTCATGAAAGGCAGAAGTAAGTCCAATGGAATCTCTATGGTCTCATTTTGAACCTCAGATTCCCATGGTTCCTCATTAGGGAACTCATTGGAGGCTAGTGCACGCCCATTGAGGTCTTCCTCAGTGGCGTTCACTTCCTCTCCTTCCTCTCCAAATTCGGCCATGTTGATGGCCTTGCACTCTCCTTTTGGATTTTCTTCTGTATTGCTTGGAAGAGTACTAGGAGGGAGTTCAGTAATTTTCTTGCTCAGCTGTCCCACTTGTGCCTCCAAATTCCTAATGGAGGACCTTGTTTCAGTCATGAAACTTTGAGTGGTTTTGATTAGATCAGAGACCATGGTTGCTAAGTCAGAGTGGCTCTGCTTAGAACTCTCTATCTGTTGCTGAGAAGATGATGGAAAAGGCTTGCCATTGCTAAACCTGTTTCTTCCACCATTATTGTTGTTGAAACCTTGTTGAGGTCTCTCTTGATTCTTCCATGAGAGATTTGGGTGATTTCTCCATGAAGAATTATAGGTGTTTCCATAGGGTTCTCCTAGGTAATTCACCTCTTCCATTGAAGGGTTCTCAGGATCATAAGCTTCTTCTTCAGATGAAGCATCCTTAGTACTGCTTGGTGCATTTTGCATTCCAGACAGACTTTGAGAAATCAAATTGACTTGTTGAGTCAATATTTTATTCTGAGCCAGAATGACATTCAGAGTATCAATCTCAAGAACTCCTTTCTTCTGATTTGTCCCATTGTTCACAGGATTCCTTTCAGAAGTGTACATGAATTGGTTATTTGCAACCATTTCAATTAGCTATTGAGCTTCTGCAGGCGTCTTCTTCAGATGAAGAGATCCTCCAGCAGAGCTATCCAAAGACATCTTGGATAGTTCAGAGAGACCATCATAGAAAATACCAATGATGCTTCCATTCAGAAAGCATGTCAGAGGGACACTTTCTGATTAATTGTTTGTATCTTTCCCAAGCTTCATAGAGGGATTCTCCATCCTTCTGTCTGAAGGTTTGGACTTCCACTCTAAGCTTACTCAATTTTTGAGGTGGAAAGAACTTTGCCAAGAAGGCATTGACTAGCTTTTCCCAAGAGTCCAGGCTTTCTTTAGGTTGAGAGTCCAACGATGTCCTAGCTCTATCTCTTACAGCAAAAGGGAATAGCATAAGTCTGTAGACCTCAGGGTCAACCCCATTAGTCTTGACAGTGTCACAGATTTGCAAGAATTCAGCTAAGAACTGATGAGGATCTTCCAATGGAAGTCCATGGAACTTGCAATTCTGTTGCATTAGAGAAACTAATTGAGGCTTAAGCTCAAAGTTGTTTGCTCCAATGGCAGGGATAGAGATGCTTCTCCCATAGAAGTCGGGAGTAGGTGCAGTAAAGTCACCCAGCACCTTCCTTGCATTGTTTGCATTGTTGTTGTTTTCGGCTGCCATGGGTTCTTCTTCTTTGAAGATTTCTGTTAGGTCCTCTACAGAGAGTTGTGCCTTAGCTTCTCTTAGCTTTCGCTTCAAGGTCCTTTCAGGTTCAGGGTCAGCTTCAACAAGAATGCCTTTGTCTTTGTTCCTGTTCATATGAAAGAGAAGAGAACAAGAAAATGTGGAATCCTCTATGTCACAGTATAGAGATTCCTTGAGGTGTCAGAGGAAAAGAAAAATAGAAGGAAGAAGGAGAAGAATTCGAACTTAGTCAGATTGAGTTCGAATTGTGCATTGAGGAGGAGTAGTACTCCATAAATAGAAGGATGTGAGAAGAGAGGAAGAGCTTTTTCGAAAATTAAGTTAAAGAATTTGAAAACATTTTGAAAAACACTAATTAATTTTCGAAAATAAGAGTGGGAAAGAAATCAAGTGATTTTTTGAAAAAGATTTTGAAATTAGAAGTCAAAAAGATTTGATTGAAAACTATTTTGAAAAAGACGAGGTTAAGAAGATATGATTGGTTTTAAAAAATATGTGATTGAAAAGATATGATTTGAAAACAATTTTAAAAAGATTTGATTTTAAAAATTAATGACTTGCCTAACAAGAAAAGATATGATTCAAACATTAAACCTTTCTCAACAGAAAAGGCAACATACTTGAAATGTTCAATCAAATCATTAATTGTTAGCAAGTATCTTTGAAAAAGGAAAGAAATTGATTTTGAAAACATTTGATTGAAAAGATATGATTTGAAAAAGATTTGATTTTGAAAAACTTTGAAAACTTGAAAAAAAATTGATTTGAAAACAAAATCCTCCCCCTTGTGCCATCCTGGCGTTAAATGCCCAGAATGGTGCACATTCTGGCGTTTAACGCCCAATGCACTACCTTTTTGGGCGTTAAACGCCCAACCAGGCACCCTGGCTGGCGTTTAAACGCCAGTCTATCCTTCTTCACTGGGCGTTTTGAACGCCCAGCTTTTTCTGTGTAATTCCTCTGCTGCATGTTCTGAATCTTCAGTTCCCTGTACTATTGACTTGAAAATAGAACCAAGATCAAATAAACAATGCATGCAAGACACCAAACTTAAATTTAGACACTAGACTCAAACAAGAAACATAAAATATTTTTGGTTTTTATGATTTTGTAATTTTTTTGGATTTTTTCGAAAATTAAGTTGAAAAAGAAAATAAAGGTATCAAAATTCTTAATGAGAATTCCAGGAATCATGCAATGTTAGTCTAAAGCTTTAGTCTAAAGGAATTAGACATGAATAGCCAAGCTTCAGCAGGACACTGCATTGAAGAGCTAAATTGATGATAATCAATCAGCTTTGGTGATGGTAAAATCATCACCTTGAAACACTAGAATTCACTCTTAAGAATTCTGAAAAATACCTAATCTAAGCAACAAGATGAACCGTCAGTTGTTCATACACAAAATAATCCCCGGCAACGGCGCCAAAAACTTGGTGCGCGAAATTGTGAACAATACTTTTCACAACTCTCATAATCCCCGGTATTGAATACTGATGCCAAGGCATCTTAGGCTAGTTTCACT
>NC_080377.1:86346705-86354205 GCF_014773155.1 Arachis stenosperma
GTATTCTTATTTGGTTCATAACACTTATGCATTGATTCCTTTTTATTGACTTCACTTTGGGGCATTTTGTCCCTTCTTTATTGTGTTATTATTATTATTATTTTTTTCTTCTTTTCCATCATCATTTTTCCATTTTTTTTTCTTTTCTTTTCATCATTTTTTCTTTATATATTTTCCTCTCTTTTTTTTTCTTTCAAACTAAATACAAGAACATCAATGCATAAGGTTTCTACATTCAATTTATACATGAATATGTGCCCAATTCCTAAACATAAAAGTGTACTGCCCCTTTTATCCCATCCAATGTTCCCAAGCCTCACCAACTTGAATAATGAACACTCTCACTAGCCTAGGTTAATCAAGGATCCAAACAAGGACTTTTCATTGGTTTTCCGCCTTGGGCTTGTAATGAGCTAAATTGAGAATAAGTTGGTTAAGCATAGGCTCAAAATTGGCTAATCAAAGGAATATAAAAGGGTTGGCTATTTGGATAAGTGGCTAATAAAATAATGGCCTCAATCATATAAATGCATAAATACAAGAAATAAATGGATATATGGAATCAAGCAAATTAAGGATCACAATCATAGAAAGAAAGCAATTTCACACAAGAATGGAAAATAGGTGGTTATAAAATGTAACCACATCAATAGGCTCAAGTCTCACAAGCTTGTGTTCTCAATTCAATACATGCTTCACAAGGTATGAAATTCAAGCAAGTTTTCAAAAATTTTCTTTCAATCAATTGGGTTAATGCCCTCTATTTAAGCTTCTTGAAAAATCCCAATGTTTGACTAAGCATTGTTGTGATTGAAAAATCCAAAAAAATTTTCTTAGTTCACCCTTCCCTTTTTCACTCAAAATCAATTTCTTATGCAAAAAGGGTGACTAAGTATTTGCAATTCAAAAATATGATTTCTAATCACAACCTCAACTAAAAATAAAGATATGCAAAAATGTATAAAGAAAAATCCAACTAAAAGTATGAAATCTATCATCTAAAACATCTAAAGATATCCATAAGCATCAAAGTATCTAAAATCCAAAATAAATCCAAAATAAGCAGTAAAAGTATCTAAAATAAACTCAAAATACATCAAATATACACAAAAGGTGTGCAAAGTGAGATAGCTAGAAAAGTGGCTAAAATGTTCACCGGTATCTAATGATGCCACCAGCTACCTTCCCACACTTAAGATCAAGCATCGTCCTCGATGCTAATCCTGAGGATCTGGGATAGGTACACCGGTAGGCTCTGGCTGTGGCGGTGGTACCGGCTGAGACTCCTGTGTCTGAGGTGGTGCCCCCATATGTGCTGGCTCAGCCACATGAACACCCTCAGTCTGTAAGTCTGCGTGCTCCTCCTCATGGGTCTCCTCATCAGAACCGGAAGACTCTGGTAGAGGTGGCAGCTCAAGGCTCTGGGCCACGAACATCTGGTCAATCCGATCTAGGCGACGCATGACCTGGCGCTGGCTGCGCTCCATGTATCGGAAGAGACGCTGAACTAACAGGTAAAGCGGCTGAGGTGCTGCTGCGGTAGATGCTCCTGCAGGGGCTGAGGATGAAGAGGGTCCAGCTCCCTCAACTGCTGCTCTGGCTCGAGATCGGCGGCGCGAGGCGGGCCTCTCGTGCACCCAAGATTCCCACGGAATAGTAACTGGCTCCTTCTGAGGGAGCGGTGGAGGTGGTGATACATCATCCTGGTGCCACGGAACTCCGGCCCGCTGAATCATCTGAGTGACCAAGACCGGAAAAGGAAAGAGACCTCGGATGTGGGCCCTCCACATGAACCGCCTGATCAGCTGGGGGTAATAAACATCTCTCCCCTCCATCACACAGCTGATCAAGATCAACATGGCAACTGGGATCTCTGTGAAATGAGTCGTAGGCATGACGTAATGAGCGAAGATCTGCTGCCAAGTCTTGGCCTCTCGGCTCAGATAACTAAAGTGCATCCCCTTGGGTGTCGTGTTATCAGCATCCATAACCCAAGGAGCATCCGGAGTAGCTACCACTGCCCTCAATGCCTCAAAATCAAAAGTCATGCAGTGAAGGTCTATCTCGGCCTGCATGAATGCATCAGTGTCACTGGTCCTAGGCCGGCAAGTAAGGGCGTCCTCTATGGCCTACTCTGTGATGGGTACCTCAATCCCCCTAACAAGTACCGAATCAAGGGTGTGGCGGAAGAAATTGCAATAGAACTCCTGCACCCAAGATCGGTTCATCCGGCTCAATTCCCTATCCAAAAAGGCCAAACCCATCCGGTCAATACGCTGGTGGATGATGTCGGTCAAATCTGATGGAATAACCAGCTTCTTTTCAGTATTCAGATTCTTTGAATTGTAGCTTGGGAATCTGAATTCATAATAGAGATTGGGGAATTTGACCGTATCCTGAGCCGGTAGTAATTGGTTTGCTTTATCCGTATCATGTAGAGGGTTTTGAGCATAGGCAAGTAGTGAAGCAAAAGTGGGATTTGGTGTTTTCTTTCTCTTTTTGGAGGATGATGCCTTTCCTTTTCCTTTATCCGACATCCTGAAAAGTAGAATGGAATATAGGCAATTAAACACTTAGCATGAAGCAAGTAAGACATTTTCAGGCTGTAAGATAGATGGCAAGCAAACATGATGTGAATTAAACTTGAAACATGGACATCAAGTAAGAATCAGAGAACATAGCCATAAACCAAGAATTCAATGTTTCCAATAATGTGCACAATTTATGAGGAATAGGCATGTTCATCATCATGGCTCAAAGTGATGGTCAAGTGGGTTAAAAATGCAAGTGAATGTCAATTTCAGGAGTCAAATAAAAAGAACAAAAATTAGCCCAATTATGAACTTGCGTGCATTAGGCAAATGTTTAAAGAATTAATATGCCAAGTTCAATTTGTTAATAAAGACTAGAAAGAAAATAATTCTTGAAAATTGGGCAGCATTCCGGCTTAAAATTGGACGTTCCCGGATTGCAACATAGCATAAGCAGCATGAATACAATATCAACCAATCGCAGTAGCAATAAGAAAGCATCCAGGCAGCACAAATTTCATACAGAGCAACTCAAATTTGGCACTTAGCAAACAAGCAAGCAAACAGAAAATAAACACAAACGGAGCACTTATCAGGCCTAGAATCCTCTATCCAGCCCTAGCTACCTAACCGCAATTATTTCTAACTAATTCTAACATACAACATTTGAATGCAGACTATCTAACAGAAAATTATAGTAATTAACAGAAATGAAAAATTGGAGCAGGAACCTGGGAGCGGGGAGGAACTGAGAATGGGAAAGGGAAATGGGACTGGGCAGGGTCGGCAGAGGTGGAAGCTTGCACCGCCGGGGACGGTGGCGGTGAAGATGGCGGCAGCCGCGGTTTTGCAAGGAAGCAGAGAGAGAGAGAGAGAGTGGATATCGGCTAGTGGATGAGAGAGAGAGAGCGAATGGGAGTGGGTGGTGACGACAGCGCAGCCGCCGGTAGTGGTGAAGGTGGTGATTGGTTGACAACGGCGATTGAGGACGTGGATGGACGAGAGAGTGAGAGGACGTGGGCGATTGGGATGATGGCGAGAGGAGGGGTTGACCGTGCGGTGGTGGCCGGCGGAGCACCGGCGGTTGAGGGTGAGAGGAGGAAAAAGATGAAAATGGGGAGGAGAGGGGGTTTTGCGCGACTGCGCAGTGTGCGTCGCGCATTAGGTTATCATCATTTTGAATCGACGTGGGCGCGCACCTTGCGCGTCCGCGTGCATTGGTACAACTAGGGACCTACGCGTGCGCGCACAATGCGCTCACGCGTGGATGATCAAGATAGGCAAGGACGCGTGCGCGTACTACGCGCGCACGCGTGCCAGGAGTTGGACTAGAGGCTTAAAGTTGGCCCACATGAGGCCTAACTCTCTGGTCAATGGCCTGGAGGTTGCACTATTAGGCCTGCGCGTGCGCAGCATGTGCGCGTCCGCGTATAATTGACAGTTCACCATAGGGCGCGCAAGCGCGATACGTGCGCTCGCGTCCTTTTCATCTCTTGGCTTATGGACGCGCACGCGGCATGTACGCGTCCATGCGAGCTGAGTTGGGCCAGGGGCTTATTGTTTGCCCAGAGCCGGCTCAACTCTCTGGGTGTTGGCCCAGAAGTTGCAGCAGCCGATTGACGCGTACGCGGCAGGTGTGCGTACGCGTGCGTTTCCTTATAGTTGTATGGACGCGCACGCACATAGTGCGCGTAAGCGTGGATTGAGTTGGGCTTGAGGCACAATGCTGGCCTATAAGAGGCCCAACTCTCTGGAATATGGGTGATGATGTACCCGCTCATGGACGCGTGCGCGTATATGGTGCGCGCGCGTCCACCCCCTCTTTTTTTTTTCTTTGAAATGCCTAAAAGCTCTAATTGCCCAAAGACTCCCCATGGTGCCTATAACTCCTTATTTAGTCAAAATCACACACTTTTTAAAATGCAAGTTGGTTTTGAGATTTATTCTATTTCTACTAAGCACAACATACATGTTAATATGCTAGCAACTAGTGTACACAAACAAGCTAATTATGAAGTGAAAAACTACCTACAATGGTAACTCAAATCACTTATTAAACCAAATTAAAAAAGAAATATGGAAAGAGTTTACCATGGTGGGGTGTCTCCCACCTAGCACTTTTAGTTAAAGTCCTTAAGTTGGACATTTTGAGATGCTTGTTGTCATGGTGGCTTATGTTTGTACTCTTCTTCGAATTCCCACCAGTGTTTGCTCTTCCAATAGCCTCCGGGATCCCAATTTAAACGTACAAGGCCTTCAAGGGGGCCTAAGCAAGTAACGAGGCCCTTAAGTTGATAGTGGTCTATGTATGTTCCGGGGTCCCATACTTTATTTGTCAACCCCTTTTCTTCTTGATCTTCATGCTTCCAATAGGGTGACAAACTTATTGAATTTTCCTTGTAACTCATACTCATCATCTTAATCCCATCGAGTTTGGCTTCACTCGGCTTTTGAAGCTCAAAGTTTGATCTTCCGTCCTTTATGCGCCTTGTTTCCCATTGTCCACCAACATCCAATCCGTTCTTACTCTCTAGCCCACAAAGGGTTCTAAGTTGACCGTCCGTTTCTAACAACGCATATTGATATGGGCCAAGAAAATTAAAGGATGAGATGATTACCCACTCAATTTGTGATTGGGACGGCGACTTAACAAGGAAGGTATTCAATGATCTTGACATTGTAGGTTCCACTTCCTTTGGCTTCTCCATGATGATTTCCATCTTTTGATAACTCTTTTTAAATTCTTCTTGTTTGCTAACTTCCTTCAAACCTTTATCATTGATCAAGTTATGTGTTGGAGGTTGCGCACCCTCCTCAACATTGGCTTCACATTCGAAGGGGGAAGCTTTAACAAGATCACCATTGTCACTTGATGTAGAGTTATTTTCGTTGATGGGACTTCCTTCTTGTTCAACCTCCTCTAGGTCTTCTTCCACTTCTTTATCTTTAACAATCTCTATTTCCTCCGCTTGTTGCAACACACACTCCATTTCCTTGTGCTTAACTTGAGACTCTAAAGTCTCTCTCATACCTCCCTCTTTGGTTGCTTTCTCACAATCATCCGTGAACTTATTTTGCTTGTGATATGAATCCCAAGAATATATCTTTTGACGGATGGTTGCTTGAAGTCGATCCATTTCTTCCTTGAAACGATCCCTTAATTCTTGTTCCGCTTTACTAACATAAGTAGGATCATATTGCTCTTGGATTAATGGACATTGATATGCTTCCATGGAGGTTTGTGGCGGAGAGGAGAAATCATAATATCGTTGGAAAGAAGATTCATCAAAGCTTTGAGGTGGGAGGTCATTTTGGTTATTGGTAGAGGGTGAAATTATACGGGACGTAAATTCTTGGAGGGTAGAGGTGAAACTAGTGAAGGCGGTTTGGAGCTCTTCTTGCTCTTGAAGAACGATACCAAGTGCATCGTCCATGGGGACTTGGGTTGGAGGGTAAAAATGTTGGAGTGGTGGTGATTCAAGGGTCGCTTGTTCATAATCGTCACAAGGGTATGCATAGGGGGGATATAGATTTGGATCATATGTGGGCACTTGGTGGAAATAAGATGTGGGTTGAGAATATGGTGCATAGAATGGTGGTGGTTGAGTGGTATAACCATGATAAGAGTCATCATATTCGTAGGAATGATATGCATTATAGGAAGGATTACCATCATAGTAACTTGAAGGGGAAGGTTGCCATGATGATTGCTCATATGGATATGGCTCCCCTCCTAAGAATTCATCTCTCCCACAATGTGAGCCATCATTCAAGTTTTCATCACCTACAAAATAGTCATAGTTATATCCAAAACCACAAGGATGAGAATTCATAGTGGCAAATAGAAACAAAACCAATAGAGATCTTAAAACTAACAAAAACTAACAAACAAACAAAAGACAAACATATTCACAATATTCACATATTTACATTAACCGAAAACATGGCACTCATGCGCATTCCCCGGCAATGGCGCCATTTTGATGAATGAATTTTTGCCGGTGTAGAAATTATCAAGTGATCAATCGTAGTATAGTCTAAACCGACGCAAAATCCATCATCAAACAAATCTACAATCTATAATCGAGAGTATTAGTCCCGAGTCGTTCTTCCCTAGGAATGCTACAAGGATGCATGTTATTGGTTAAGTGGTCTTTTGTGGCTTGAAGAATGTGGCATAAGAGTGCTAATAAAAGAAAACAACAATCAATCTATATTAAAAGCCTTGGCCAAGGTTGAACTTTGGAAGTTCCATCACTATAGCTTCCTTCAATTGTGATGACAAAGGAGTGTTGCTTTACTTAGTTAACCCCCAATTATAGAGGAAAGTCAAGTAAAAGTAATTAACTCAAGTCACAAGTCCTAGTCTTACCCTAAGGAAGTCTAGCTTTAGTGCACTCTAAGTCAATTAGCAATCCTCAATTCTTAATCAACAATTGACATCCATTATTCAAGTGTCTCCAATGACTCAACCACTAGGCCAAGTGAGGGAATACTACTCCATATCTAAAGTTGGCATTTTCTCAAACATTTGGAGGGCAAGAATGAAAGACATAGTAAAATTGAGAAGAGATTTAGAATCAAAGCAATTCAACACAAGAGATTAACAACAATCAACAATGAACAACAATGAAAATGAGATCTTCAATGAATCAATAGAATCCAAAACAACAAAGTTAAACCTAAGATCTACAAGAATTGAACAATTACAACACTAATTGAGATTAGAGATGAGGATCTACAACATGAACAAAGTAAATTGAGAGTGGCAATAGATCTCACCAAAGAATGGTTGAAAATTGAGAAATTGAAGATGAATCCTAGAGAGAAGTTGGAGTTTCTCTCTCTACAAATGTAACTAACTAAAATTATCTATCTCATGATCTCCAATTAGTCTATGGATGTGAATGTGTTAATGTGTGTTAATGTGTTGTCAATCCCCTTCAATCCTTGGCTCTTATATGCATTT
>NC_080377.1:86359205-86381705 GCF_014773155.1 Arachis stenosperma
ACCTCTTCTTCGGATCTCATGGCGGATCTCCGGATATTCACCCTTTTTGAGTGAAAAGGGGACTTCGGGGATCACCTTCTTCAAGGCCACAACTTCATAGAAGTGGTCTTGATGCACCCTTGAGATGAACCTATCCATCTCCCATGACTCGGATGTGGAAGCTTTTGCCTTCCCTTTCCTCTTTCTAGAGGTTTCTCCGGCCTTGGATGCCATAATGGTTATGGAAAAACGAAAAAGCAACGCTTTTACCACACCAAACTTAAGATGGTTGCTCGTCCTCGAGCAAAAGAAGAAAGAAGAGAGTAGAAGAAGAAGAAATGAGGAAGAGGGAGATTGTAGTGTGTTCGGCCGAAGAGGGGGAGAAGTGGTGTTTAGGTTGTGTGAAAATGAAGGAGTGAAGAAGGGTATTTATAGGAGAGAGGGGAGATGAGGTTCGGCTATTATGGGTGGGTTTGGGAGGGAAAGTGGTTTGAATTTGAAGGGTGAGGTTGGTGGGGTTTTATGAAGGATGGATGTGAGTGGTGAAGAGAAAGATGGGATTTGATAGGTGATTGGTGAATGGGGGAAGAAGAGAGAGAGTGGTGGTGGGGTCCTGTGGGGTCCACAAATCCTGTGGTGTCAAAGAAAAGTCATCCCTGCACCAAATGTTGCTCAAAATCACGTTTTGAGCCATTTCTGGCGTTAAACGCCGGGCTGGTGCCCATTCCTGGCGTTTAACGCCATGTTCTAGCCCTTTTCTGGCGTTTAACGCCAGTCTGGTGCCCCTTTCTGGCGTTAAACGCCCAGAATGGTGCCAGACTGGGCGTTAAACGCCCAACTGCTACCCTCACTGGCGTTTAAACGCCAGTGAATTCTTCCTCCAGGGTGTTCTGTTTTTCTTCCTGTTTTTCATTCTGTTTTTGCTTTTTCAATTACTTTTGTGACTTCTCATGATCATCAACCTACAAAATAACAAAAAATAACAAAGGAAAATATATAAAATATAACATTGGGTTGCCTCCCAACAAGCGCTTCTTTAATGTCAGTAGCTTGACAGAGGGCTCTCAATGAGCCTCACAGATACTCAGAGCAATGTTGGAACCTCCCAACACCAAACTTAGAGTTTGAATGTGGGGGTTGAACACCAAACTTAGAGTTTGGTTGTGGCCTCCCAACACCAAACTTAGAGTTTGACTGTGGGGGCTCTGTTTGTCTCTGATTTGAGAGGAGCTCTTCATGCTTCCTCTCCATGGTGACAGAGGGATATCCTTGAGCCTTAAACACAAAGGATTCTTCATTCACTTGAATGATCATTTCACCTCTATCAACATCAATCACAGCTTTTGCTGTGGCTAGGAAAGGTCTGCCAAGGATGATGGTTTCATCCATGCATTTCCCAGTCTTTAGGACTATGAAATCAGTAGGGATGTAGTGGTCCTCAATCTTAACCAAAACATTCTCTACAAGTCCATAAGCTTGTTTTCTTGAGTTGTCTGCCATCTCTAGTGAGATTTTTGCAGCTTGTACCTCAAAGATCCCTAGCTTCTATATTACAGAGAGAGGCATGAGGTTTACACTTGACCCTAAGTCACACAGAGCCTTCTTGAAGGTCATGGTGCCTATGGTACAAGGTATGGAAAACTTCCCAGGGTCTTGTCTCTTTTGAGGCAATTTCTGCCTAGACAAGTCATCCAGTTCCTTGGTGAGCAAAGGAGGTTCATCCTCCCAAGTCTCATTTCCGAATAACTTGTCATTTAGCTTCATGATTGCTCCAAGGTATTTAGCAACTTGCTCTTCAGTGACATACTCATCCTCTTCAGAGGAAGAATACTCATCAGAGCTCATGAAAGGCAGAAGTAAGTCCAATGGAATCTCTATGGTCTCATTTTGAGCCTCAGATTCCCATGGTTCCTCATTGGGGAACTCAGTGGAGGTCAGTGCACGCCCATTGAGGTCTTCCTCAGTGGCGTCCACTTCCTCTCTTTCCTCTCCAAATTCGGCCATGGTTATGGCTTTGCACTCTCCTTTTGGATTTTCTTCTGTATTACTTGGGAGAGTACTAAGAGGGAGTTCAGTAACTTTCTTGCTCAGCTGTCCCACTTGTGCCTCCAAATTCCTAATGGAGGACCTTGTTTCAGTCATGAAACTTTGAGTGGTTTTGATTAGATCAGAGACCATGGTTGCTAAGTCAGAGGGGTTCTGCTTAGAATTCTCTGTCTATTGCTGAGAAGATGATGGAAAAGGCTTGCCATTGCTAAACCTGTTTCTTCCACCATTATTATTATTAAAACCTTGTTGAGGTCTCTCTTGATTCTTCCATGAGAAATTTGGATGATTTCTCCATGAAGAATTATAGGTGTTTCCATAGGGTTCTCCCATGTAATTCACCTCTTCCATTGAAGGGTTCTCAGGATCATAAGCTTCTTCCTCAGGTGAAGCATCCTTAGTACTGCTTGGTGCATTTTGCATTCCAGACAGACTTTGAGAAATCAAATTGACTTGTTGAGTCAATATCTTGTTCTGAGCCAGTATGGCATTCAGAGTGTCAATCTCAAGAACTCCTTTCTTCTGACTAGTCCCATTGTTCACAGGATTTCTCTCAGAAGTGTACATGAATTGGTTATTTGCAACCATTTCAATTAGTTCCTGAGCTTCTGTAGGCGTCTTCTTCAGATGAAGAGATCCTCCAGCAGAACTATCCAAAGACATCTTGGATAGTTCAGAGAGACCATCATAGAAAATACCTATGATGCTCCATTCAGAAAGCATGTCTGAGGGACATTTTCTGATTAATTGTTTGTATCTTTCCCAAGCTTCATAGAGGGATTCTCCATCCTTCTGTCTGAAGGTTTGGACTTCCACTCTAAGCTTACTCCATTTTTGAGGTGGAAAGAACTTTGCCAAGAAGGCATTGACTAGCTTTTCCCAAGAGTCCAGGCTATCTTTAGGTTGTGAATCCAACCATATTCTAGCTCTGTCTCTTACAGCAAAAGGGAATAGCATCAGTCTGTAGACCTCAGGGTCAACCCCATTAGTCTTGACTGTGTCACAGATTTGCAAGAATTCAGCTAAGAACTGATGAGGATCTTCCAATGGAAGTCCATGGAACTTGCAATTCTGTTGCATTAGAGAAACTAATTGAGGCTTAAGCTCAAAGTTGTTTGCTCCAATGGCAGGGATAGAGATGCTTCTCCCATAGAAGTCGGGAGTAGGTGCAGTAAAGTCACCCAGCACCTTCCTTGCATTGTTGGCATTGTTGTTATTTTCGGCTGCCATGGGTTTTTCTTCTTTGAAGAATTCGGTCAGGTCCTCAACAGAGAGTTGTGCGTTAGCTTCTCTTAGCTTTCGCTTCAAGGTCCTTTCAGGTTCAGGGTCAGCTTCAACAAGAATGCCTTTGTCTTTGTTCCTGCTCATATGAAAGAGAAAAGAACAAGAAAATATGGAATCCTCTATGTCATAGTATAGAGATTCCTTGAGGTGTCAGAGGAAGAAAAATGGAAGACAGAGGTAGAAAATTCGAACTTATCAAAGAAGATGGAGTTCGAATTTTGCATTAAGGAATAGTGTTAGTCCATAAATAGAAGGATGTGAGAAGAAGGGAAGTAATTTTCGAAAATTAAGTAAAAGATTTTGAAAACATTTTGAAAAACACTTAATTGATTTTCGAAAATAAGAGTGGGAAAGAAATCAAGTGATTTTTGAAAAAGATTTTGAAATTAGAAATCAAAAAGATTTGATTGAAAACTATTTTGAAAAAGATGTGATTAAAAAGATTTGATTGAAAAGTTATGGTTTTAAAAAGATACGATTGAAAAGATATGATTTGAAAACAATTTTAAAAAGATTTGATTTTAAAAATTAATGACTTGCCTAACAAGAAAAGATATGATTCAAACATTAAACCTTTCTCAACAGAAAAGGCAACATACTTAAAATGTTCAATCAAATCATTAATTGTTAGTAAGTATCTTTAAAAAAAAAGAAAGAAATTAATTTTGAAAACATTTGATTGAAAAGATATGATTTGAAAAAGATTTGATTTTGAAAAACTTTGAAAACTTGAAAAAAAATTGATTTGAAAACAAAAATCCTCCCCCTTGTTCCATCCTGGCGTTAAACGCCCAGAATGGTGCACATTTTGGCGTTTAACGCCCAAACTACTACCCTTTTGGGCGTTAAACGCCCAGCCAGGCACCCTGGCTGGCGTTTAAACGCCAGTCTGTCTTCTTCACTGGGCATTTTTGAATGCCCAGCTTTTTCTGTGTGATTCCTCTGCAGTATGTTCTGAATCTTCAATTCTCTGTATTATTGACTTGAAAAGACACAAATTAAAAATATTTTTGGATTTTTAATAATAAGGAATAATCAAAATGCAACTAAAATCAAATAATAATGCATGCAAGACACCAAACTTAGCAGTTTGTATACCATTGACACTAACAAAATGAGAATGCATATAACAAAACACTCAAGTCAATAGAATTCAAAGATCAAAACAAGGAAATCATCAAGAACAACTTGAAGATCAATGAGAACACATGCATGAATGCAATAAGAACAGAAACATGCAATTGATACTAAACTTAAGATAAGACTCTAGACTCAAACAAGACATATTTTTGGATTTTATGATTTTGTAATTTTTTTTTGTGCTTTTTCGAAAATTAAGTGAAAAGGAAAATAAAGGTATCAAAATTCTTAATGAGAATTCCAGGAATCATGCAATGTTAGTCTAAAGCTTTAGTCTAAAGGAATTAGACATGGCCGGCCAAGCTTCAGCAGGACATTGTATTCAAGAGCTAAATTGATGAGAATCAATCAGCTTTGGTGATGATAAGAACATCACCTTTGAAACACTAGAATTCATTCTTAAGAACTCTGAAGAAAAATACCTAATCTAAGCAACAAGATGAACCGTCAGTTGTCCATACTCGAACAATCCCCGGCAACGGCGCCAAAAACTTGGTGCACGAAATTGTGATCAATACTTTTCCAAACATAAACAATCCCTAGTAATGGCTCCAAAGACTTGGTGCTCAATACCATGGCATAAACACAACTTCGCACAACTAACCAGCAAGTGCACTGGGTCGTCCAAGTAATAAACCTTACGCAAGTAAGGGTCGATCCCACGGAGATTGGTGGTATGAAGCAAGCTATGGTCATCTTGTAAATCTCAGTCAGGCAGACTCATATGGGTATAGTGATAAGCGAATAAAGCATAAAGATAAAGATAGAGATACTTATGTATATCATTGGTGTAAGAGCTTCAGACAAGCGTATGAAGATGCCTTCCCTTCCGTCTCTCTGCTTTCCTACTGTCTTCATCCAATCCTTCTTACTCCTTTCCATGGCAAGCTCGTGTAGGGTTTCACTGTTGTCAGCAGCTACCTCCCATCCTCTCAGTGAAAATACGTCCCTGATGCTCTGTCACAGCATAGGCTAATCATCTGTCGGTTCTCGTTCAGGCCGGAATAATATCCATTGATACTTTTGCGTCTGTCACTAACGCCCTAGCCTGCTAGGAGTTTGAAGCACGTCACAGTCATTCAATCATTGAATCCTACTCAGAATACCACAGACAAGGTTAGACCTTCCGGATTCTCTTGAATGCCGCCATCAGTTCTTGCCTATACCACGAAGACTCTGATCTCACGGAATGGCTGGCTCGTTTGTCAGGCGAGCACTCGGTTGTCAGGCGATCAACCATGCATCGTGTATCAGTAATCCAAGAGATATTCACTAAGCCTCGCATGCTTGTAGAACAAGAATGGTTGTCAGTCACCTTGTTCATAGGTGAGAATGATGATGAGTGTCACGGATCATCACATTCATCAAGTTGAAGAACAAGTGATATCTTGGACAAAGAACAAGCGGAATTGAATAGAAGAACAATAGTAATTGCATTAATACTCGAGGTACAGCAGAGCTCCACACCTTAATCTATGGTGTGTAGAAACTCCACCGTTGAAAATACATAAGAACAAGGTCTAGGCATGGCCGTGAGGCCAGCCTCCCAAATGATCTAAGATAGCATAAAACTCAAAGATAGCTACCAAGATGTCAAATACAATAGTACAAGGTCCTACTTATAGAAAACTAGTAACCTAAGGTGTACAAAGATGAGTAAATGACATAAAGATCCACTTCCGCGCCCACTTGGTGTGTGTTTGGGCTGAGCAATGAAGCATTTTTCGTGTAGAGACTCCTCTTGGAGTTAAACGCCAGCTTTAGTGCCAGTTTGGGCGTTTAACTCCCAATTAGGTGCCAGTTCCGGCGTTTAACGCTGGAATTTCTTGAGGTGACTTTGAACACCGGTTTGGGCCATCAAATCTTGGGCAAAGTATGGACTATCATATATTGCTGGAAAGCCCAGGATGTCTACTTTCCAACGCCGTTGAGAGCGCGCCAATTGGGCTTCTGTAGCTCCAGAAAATCCACTTCGAGTGCAGGGAGGTCAGAATCCAACAGCATCTGCAGTCCTTTTGAGTCTCTGGATCAGATTTTTGCTCAGATCCCTCAATTTCAGCCAGAAAATACCTGAAATCACAGAAAAACACACAAACTCATAGTAAAGTCCAGAAAAGTGAATTTTAACTAAAAACTAATAAAAATATACTAAAAACTCAACTAAAACTACTAAAACATACTCAAAACAATGCCAAAAAGCATACAAATTATCCGCTCATCAATTTTCTTATTGAGATTCGTAGACAGTAAGTCACTCTATACTTAGAAAAAGACATCCTAGCCCTTTATTCACTAAAAGTGAGTTTTTATACAATCACACACATACCACCACTTACTATTATTCTACTTCTATCTAACAGAGATTATCTTACTTCACATTCAAACATTTCTTTTATTGAATTAAAGATGCAGGGGACAGAACATGCTCTTAGTTAAGTGAAAGTAAACACACAAGCACAAACTTAAACTAGCTTACTTATTTTAAGATAAAATTGGCTCTGTCTGAACTCAAGGGACACTTTAACAGAACATACTCAAAACATTTCTCAACAGCAAAGGTTAAGTGTATATACAACCTATTGGTTTGCATTTCTTTTGTTCGTCCTTCTGTTGTGCCCCTTTTTGGGTCATGATGCCAAATTCCTTGCTACTTCCTCTGATTCATCATTTTGACTCTGGACAAACTCTTATGTTCTTGCTATAGGTCAAAGAGTTAGGACTAAAAAGCAATTATATGGTTGATTAATTTGTCTGATTGCTTGAAACTAGTAATGTATAGGAAGTTAGAATGTGTTTCTGAATGAAGTTTTGGTGGAACACCAAACTTAGAAACCTACATTCTCCCTTGAATTGTTTTTGGTGTGCAACACCAAACTTAGTTCCTTGCAATACATATCAATTATTCAACATTTCTATTGAAAAAGTTATGAAAAGAAAACTACCTCGGGTTGGGTTGCCTCCCAACAAGCGCTCTTTTATTGTCATTAGCTTGACATCTTTTCATTCTTTTCAAGAGGAATGTAGGTTCTGGACCTCTATTTCCTTATCACATTGTCCTCCCAAGTACAACTTTGCTCTGTGGCCATTTACTGTGAATTGATTCTTTGTTGCCTCATCAAGCAGTTCAATACTTCCATAGGGAAAGACCTTTGTCACCAAGTATGGCCCAATCCACTTAGACCTTAGTTTGCCAGGGAAAAGTTTAAGCCTTGAATTGTACAGAAGCACTTGCTGTCCTGGCTTGAATTCCTTCTTTGTGATCTTCTTGTCATGCCACTTCTTAGCTCTCTCCTTGTATATCTTGGCATTTTCATAAGCATCTAGCCTGAATTCGTCTAACTCATTTAGTTGTAGCAGCCTTTTCTCTCCTGCAGCTTGGGAATCAAGGTTGAGGAGTTTAGTGGCCCAAAAAGCTCTGTGTTCAAGCTCTACAGGGAGGTGGCAGGATTTGCCATATAAGAGCTGAAATGGTGACTTGCCAATAGGAGTTTTAAAAGCTGTCCTATATGCCCACTGATGAGCGGATAATTTGTATACTTTTTGGCACTGTTTTTAGTATATTTTTAGTATGATCTAGTTAGTTTTTAGTATATTTTTATTAGTTTTTAGTTAAAATTCACTTTTCTGGACTTTACTATGAGTTTGTGTGTTTTTCTGTGATTTCAGGTATTTTCTGGCTGAAATTGAGGGATCTGAGCAAAAATCTGATCCAGAGACTCAAAAGGACTGCAGATGCTGTTGGATTCTGACCTCCCTGCACTCGAAGTGGATTTTCTGGAGCTACAGAAGCCCAATTGGCGCGCTCTCAACGGCGTTGGAAAGTAGACATCCTAGGCTTTCCAGAAATATATAATAGTCCATACTTTGCCCAAGATTTGATGGCCCAAACCGGCGTTCAAAGTCACCTCAAGAAATTCCAGCGTTAAACGCCGGAACTGGCACCTAATTGGGAGTTAAACGCCCAAACTGGCACTAAAGCTGGCGTTTAACTCCAAGGAGAGTCTCTACACGAAATTTCTTCATTGCTCAGCCCAAGCACACACCAAGTGGGCCCGGAAGTGGATTTTTATGTCATTTACTCATCTATGTACTAGTTTTCTATAAGTAGGACCTTTTGCTATTGTATTAGAGAGAATCTTTTGATCATGTTTTTATGATTGAACCCTCTTTGGGAGGCTGGCCATTCGGCCATGCCTAGACCTTGTTCTTATGTATTTTCAACGGTGGAGTTTCTACACACCATAGATTAAGGTGTGGAGCTCTGCTGTACCTCGAGTATTAATGCAATTACTATTGTTCTTCCATTCAATTCCGCTTGTTCTTGTCCAAGATATCACTTGTTCTTCAACATGATGGAGGTGATGATTGACACCCATCACCATTCTCACCCATGAACAAGGTGACTGACAACCATTCTTGTTCTACAAGCATCTGAGGCTTAGTGAATATCTCTTGGATTCCTGATTGCACGATGCATGGTTGATCGCCTGACAACCGAGTGCTCGCCTGACAAACGAGCCAACCATTCCGTGAGATCAGAGTCTTCGTGGTATAGGCAAGAACTGATGGCGGCATTCAAGAGAATCGGAAGGTCTAACCTTGTCTGTGGTATTCTGAGTAGGATTCAATGATTGAATGACTGTGACGTGCTTCAAACCTGTAACCTACTGGGCGTTAGTGACAGACGCAAAAGAGTGATTCTATTCCGGTAGGGGAGGGAACCAAACCGGTGATTGGCAGTACTGTGACAGAGTGCGTGCATTAGCTTTCACTGCGCGGATGGGAGGTAGCTGCTGACAACAGTGAAACCCTACACGAGCTTGCCATGGAAAGGAGTAAGAAGGATTGGATGAAGGCAGTGGGAAAGCAGAGAGACGGAAGGGAAAGCATCTTCATACGCTTGTCTGAAGCTCTTACACCAATGATATACATAAGTATCACTATCTTTATCTTTTATAGTATTTTCGCTCATTATCATATACATTTGAGTTTGCCTGACTAAGATTTACAAGATGACCATAGCTTGCTTCAATGCTAACAATCTCCGTGGGATCGACCCTTACTCACGTAAGGTATTACTTGGACGACCCAGTGCACTTGCTGGTTAGTTGTGCGAAGTTGTGTAATGCCATGGTATTGAGCTACCAAGTTCTTGGAGCCATTACCGGGGATTATGAGAGTTGTGAAAAAGTATTGTTCACAATTTCGCGCACCAAGTTTTTGGCGCCGTTGCCGGGGATTGTTCAAGTTTTGAGCAAGCTTTTGGTAACAATGCCTGGGATTGTTCTAGTTTGGACAACTGACGGTTCATCTTGTTGCTTAGATTAGGTATTTATTTTTTTTCGAAATTCTTGAAGATGAATTCTTGAGTTTCATGATGATTTGTTGAAATCTGGCTGGCTGAGAAGCCATGTCTAATCTGATTGGACCGAGGTTTCAACTTATCACCACAAAAGCTTGTTGATTTTCATCAATCTTGCTTTTGGAGCAGTGATCTGCTAAGATTTGGCTGACCTTTGGTCATGTCTAGTGTTTTGGACCGAAGCTTTCTTTGAAAGCTTGGCTGGCTGTGAAGCCATGTCTAATTCCTGGACCGGAGTCTTAGACTAGCATTGCACTGATTCCTGGAATCCTCATTAAGGATTTTGATACCTTTTCCCACTTAATTTTCGAAAAACACAAAAAAATTGCAAAATCATAAAAACCCAAAAATATTTGATGTTTCTTGTTTGAGTCTAGAGTCTCATCTTAAGTTTGGTGACAAATGCATGTTTTTGTTATATTTTTCGAATTCATGCATATAGTTCTTTGTTTTGATCTTTGAATTCTTTTGGCTTGAGTGTTTCTGTGTCTCATATAGTGTCAGTAGTACACAAACTGCTAAGTTTGGTGTCTTGCATGCATTGTTATTTGATTCTTGTTGCATTTTGATTATTAAAAATCCAAAAATATTTTTAATTTGTGTCTTTTCAAGTCAATAATACAAGGAATTGAAGATTCAGAACATACTGCAGAGGAATTATACAGAAAAAGCTGAGCATTCAAAAATGCCCAGTGAAGAAGGCAGACTGGCGTTTAAACGCCAGCCAGGGTGCCTGGCTGGGCGTTTAACGCCCAAAAGGGTAGTAGTTTGGGCGTTAAACGCCAGAATGTGCACCATTCTGGGCGTTTAACGCCAGGATGGCACAAGGGGGAAGATTTTGTTTTCAAATCAATTTTTTTTTCAAGTTTTCAAAGTTTTTCAAAATCAAATCTTTTTCAAATCAAATCTTTTTAATCAAATGTTTTCAAAATCAATTTCTTTCCTTTTTCAAAGATACTTACTAACAATTAATGATTTGATTGAACATTTTTTTTGCCTTTTTCTGTTAAGGAAGGTTTTATGCTTGAATCATATCTTTTCTTGTTAGGCAAGTCATTAATTTTTAAAATCACATCTTTTCAAATTGTTTTCAAATCATATCTTCTCAATCACATCTTTTTAAAACCATAACTTTTCAATCAAATCTTTTTAATTACATCTTTTTCAAAATAGTTTCCAATCAAATCTTTTTAACTTCTAATCTCAAAATCTTTTTCAAAAAACACTTGATTTCTTTTTCACTTTTAATTTTCGAAAATTATCAATCAAATTTTCAAAATGTTTTCAAAATCTTTTAATTGAATTTTCGAAAATTCTCTTCCCTCCTTCCCACATCCTTCTATTTATGGAGTACTACTCCTTCTAAATGCACAATTCGAACCTTATCTAATTAAAGTTCGAATTCTTCTTCTCCTTCTTCTTTCTATTTCTTTGTTCCTCTGACATTTCAAGGAATCTCTATACTGTGACATAGAGGATTCCACATTTTCTTTTTCTCTTCTCTTTCATATGAGCAGGAGCAGAGACAAAGGCATTCTTGTTGAAGCTGACCCTGAACCTGAAAGGACCCTGAAGAGAAAGCTAAGAGAAGCCAAAGCACAACTCTCTTTAGAGGACCTGACCGAATTCTTCAAGGAAGAAGAACACATGGCAGCCGAAAACAGCAACAATGCCAACAATGCAAGGAAGGTGCTGGGTGACTTCACTGCACCTACTCCTGATTTCTATGGGAGAAGCATCTCTATCCCTGCCATTGGAGCAAACAATTTTGAGCTTAAGCCTCAATTAGTTTCTCTAATGCAACAGAATTGCAAGTTCCATGGACTTCCAATGGAAGATCCTCATCAGTTTTTAGCTGAATTCTTGCAAATCTGTGACACAGTCAAGACTAATGGGGTTAACCCTGAGGTCTATAGACTGATGCTATTCCCTTTTGCTGTAAGAGACAGAGCTAGGATATGGTTGGACTCTCAACCTAAAGAAAGCCTGGACTCTTGGGAAAAGCTAGTCAATGCCTTCTTGGCAAAGTTCTTTCCACCACAAAGATGGAGTAAGCTTAGAGTGGAAGTCCAAACCTTCAGACAGAAGGATGGAGAATCCCTCTATGAAGCTTGGGAAAGATACAAACAATTAATCAGAAGATGTCCTTCAGACATGCTTTCTGAATGGAGCATCATAGGTATTTTCTATGATGGTCTCTCTGAACTATCCAAGATGTCTTTGGATAGCTCTGCTGGAGGATCTCTTCATCTGAAGAAGACGCCTGCAGAAGCTCAAGAATTGATTGAAATGGTTGCAAATAACCAATTCATGTACACTTCTGAAAGGAATCCTGTGAACAATGGGACTAATCAGAAGAAAGGAGTTCTTGAGATTGACACTCTGAACGCCATTTTGGCTCAGAATAAAATATTGACTCAACAAGTCAATTTGATTTCTCAAAATCTGTCTGGAATGCAAAATGCACCAAACAGTACTAAGGAGGCTTCATCTGAGGAAGAAGCTTATGATCCTGAGAACCCTTCCATGGAAGAGGTGAATTACCTAGGAGAACCCTATGGAAACACCTACAATTCTTCATGGAGAAATCACCCAAATTTCTCATGGAAGAATCAAGAGAGACCTCAACAAGGTTTCAATAACAATAATGGTGGAAGAAACAGGTTTAGCAATGGCAAGCCTTTTCCATCATCTTCTCAGCAACAGACAGAGAGTTCTAAGCAGAATACTTCTGACTTAGCAACAATGGTCTCTGATCTAATAAAGACCACTCAAAGTTTCATGAATGAAACAAGGTCCTCCATCAGAAATTTGGAAGGACAAGTGGGTCAGCTGAGCAAGAAAGTTACTGAACTCCCTCCTAGCACTCTCCCAGTAATACAGAAGAAAATCCAAAAGGAGAGTGCAAAGCCATAGACATGGCCGAATATGGAGAGGAAAGAGAGGAGGGGGACGCCACTGAGGAAGACCTCAGTGGGCGTGTACCAATCCCCTCTGAGTTCCTCAATGAGGAACAATGGGAATCTGAGGCTCAAAATGAGACCATAGAGATTCCATTGGACTTACTTCTGCAATTCATGAGCTCTGATGAGTATTCTTCCTCTGAAGAGGATGAGTATGTCACTGAAGAGCAAGTTGCTAAATACCTTGGAGCAATCATGAAACTGAATGACAAGTTATTTGGAAATGAGACTTGGGAGGATGAACCTCCCTTGCTCACCAAAGAACTGGATGACTTGTCTAGGCAGAAACTGCCTCAAAAGAGGCAAGATCCTGGGAAGTTTTCTATACCTTGTATCATAGGCACCATGACCTTCAAGAAGGCCTTGTGTGACTTAGGGTCAAGTGTAAACCTCATGCCCCTCTCTGTAATGGAGAAATTAGGGATCCTTGAGGTGCAAGCTGCAAGAATCTCATTAGAGATGGCAGACAATTCAAGAAAACAAGCTCATGGACTTGTAGAGAATGTTTTGGTGAAGATTGAGGACCATTACATCCCTACTGATTTCATAGTCCTAGAGACTGGGAAGTGCATGGATGAATCCATCATCCTTGGCAGACCCTTCCTAGCCACAGCAAAGGCTGTGATTGATGTTGATAGAGGAGAGTTGATCATTCAAGTGAATGGAAAATCCTTGGTGTTTAAGGCCCAAGGACATCCCTCTATCATCATGGAGAGGAAGCATGAAGAGCTTCTCTCAAAACAGAGCCAAGCAGAGCCCCCACAGTCAAACTCTAAGTTTGGTGTTGGGAGGCCACAACCAAACTCTAAGTTTGGTGTTGAACCCCCACATTCAAACTCTAAGTTTGGTGTTGGGAGGTTCCCACACGGTTCTGAGTATCTCTGAGGCTCCATGAGAGTCCTCTGTCAAGCTACTGACATTAAAGAAGCGCTTGTTGGGAGGCAACCCAATGTTTTATAGTTAACTATTTCCTTTTGTTATTTTATCTTTTTTGTAGGTTGATGATCATAAGAAGTCACAAAAACAATGAAAAAAGCAAAAACAGAATGAAAAACAGGAAGAAAAACAGCACACCCTGGAGGAAGAAGAAGCTGGCGTTCAAACGCCAGTAATGCTAGCTGTTGGGCGTTTAACGCCCAGTCTGGCACCATTCTGGGCGTTTAACGCCAGAAAGGGGCACCAGACTGGCGTTAAACGCCAGTAAAGGGCAACAACCTGGCGTTAAACGCCAGGAATGGGCATCAGCCCGGCGTTTAACGCCAGAAATGGCTCAAAACGTGATTTTGAGCAATATTTGGTGCAGGGATGACTTTTCCTTGACACCACAGGATCTGTGGACCCCACAGGACCCCACCATCACTCTCTCTCTTCTTCCCCCATTCACCAATCACCTCAATACCTCTTCCCCAAAAAAACCCTTCACCTATCAAATCCCATCTTTCTCTTCACCACTCACATCCATCCTTCATAAATCCCCACCAACCTCACCCTTCAAATTCAAACCACTTTCCCTCCCAAACCCACCCTCCATGGCCGAACCATTACACCCCCCTCTCTCCTATAAATACCCTTCTTCAACCCTTCATTTTCACACAACCTAAACACCCTTTCTTACCCTTCTTGGCCGAACACACCACCATCTCCCTCTTCCTCATTTCTTCTACTTCTACTCTCTTCTTTCCTCTTTTGCTCGAGGACGAGCAAACATTTTAAGTTTGGTGTGGTAAAAGCGTTGCTTTTTCATAACCATTTATGGCATCCAAGGCCGGAGAAACCTCTAAAAAGAGGAAAGGGAAGGCAAAAGCTTCCACCTCCGAGTCATGGGAGATGGATAGATTCCTCTCAAGGGTGCATCAAGACCACTTCTATGAAGTTGTGGCCTTGAAGAAGGTGATCCCCGAGGTCCCCTTTTCACTCAAAAAGGGTGAATATCCGGAGATCCGCCATGAGATCCGAAGAAGAGGTTGGGAAATACTCACCAACCCCATTCAACAAGTCGGAATCTTGATGGTTCAAGAGTTCTATGCCAATGCATGGATCACCAAGAACCATGACCAAAGTGTGAACCCAAATCCAAAGAATTATCTCACTATGGTTCGGGGGAAATACTTGGATTTTAGTCCGGAGAGTGTGAGGGTGGCGTTCAACTTGCCTCTGATGCAAGGAGATGAGCATCCTTACACTAGAAGGGTCAACTTTGATCAAAGGTTGGACCAAGTCCTCACAACCATATGTGAAGAGGGCGCACAATGGAAGCAAGATTCAAGAGGAAAGCCGGTTCAATTGAGAAGGCATGACCTCAAGCCCGTGGCTAGAGGATGGTTAGAGTTCATACAACGCTCAATCATTCCCACTAGCAACCGGTCCGAAGTTACCATAGACCGGGCCATCATGATCCATAGCATCATGATTGGAGAAGAAATAGAGGTTTATGAGGTTATAGCCCAAGAACTCTACAAGGTGGCGGACAAGACCTCCACTTTGGCAAGGTTAGCCTTTCCTCATCTCATCTGTCACCTCTGTTATTCAGTTGGAGTTGACATAGAGGGAGATACCCCCATTGATGAGGACAAGCCCATCACCAAGAAAAGGATGGAGTACACAAGAGACCCCTCTCATCAAGAGATCCCTGAGATGCCTCAAGGGATGCACTTTCCTCCACAAAATTATTGGGAGCAATTAAACACCTCCCTAGGAGAGTTGAGTTCCAACATGGGACAACTAAGGGTGGAGCATCAAGAACACTCTATTCTCCTCCATGAAATTAAAGAAGACCAAAGAATCATGAGGGAGGAGCAACAAAGACAAGGAAGAGACATTGAGGAGCTCAAGCACTCCATAGGATCTTCAAGAGCAAGAAAGAGCCGCCATCACTAAGGTGGACCCGTTCCTTGATTTCCTTGTTCTTTATTCTTCTGTTTTTCGATTTTTATGCTTTATGTTTGTCCATGTTTGTGTCTTGTGATCATTAGTGTCTTAGTGTCTATGCCTTAAAGTTATGAATGTCCTATGAATCCATCACCCCTCTTAAATAAAAACGTGCTTAATTGAAAAGGAAAGAATTGCATGAATTCTGAATTTTATAATAGTTTAATTATTTTGATGTGGTGGCAACACTTTTGTTCTTTGAATGTATGCTTGAACAGTGCATATGTCTTTTGAACTTGTGGTTCATGAATATTGGCTCTTGAAAGAATGATGAAAAAGGAGACATGTTACTGAGGATCTGAAAAATCATTAGAAATGATTCTTGAAGCAAGAAAAAGCAAACGAAAAAAAAAATTTTTCGAAAAAAAAAAAAGAGAGAAAAAGAAAGAAATAAAGTTGTGATCCAAGGCAAATAAGAGTGTGCTTAAGAACCCTGGACACCTCTAATTGGGGACTTTAGCAAAGCTGAGTCACAATCTGAAAAGGTTCACCCAATTATGTGTCTGTGGCATGTATGTATCCGGTGGTAATACTGGAAGACAGAGTGCTTTGGGCCACAGCCAAGACTCAAAAAAAAATAGCTATGTTCAAGAATCATCATACTTTACTGGGAGAATCATTAACACTATCTGGATTCTAAGTTCCTAAAGAAGCCAATCATTCTGAATTACAAGGGATAGAGTGAGATGCCAAAACTATTCAGAGGCAAAAAGATAAAAGCCCCGCTCATCTAATTAATACTGATCTTCATAGATGTTTTTGGAGTTCATTGCATATTCTCTTCTTTTTATCTTATTTGATCTTCAGTTGCTTGGGGACAAGCAACAATTTAAGTTTGGTGTTGTGATGAGCGGATAATTTGTATACTTTTTGGCACTGTTTTTAGTATATTTTTAGTATGATCTAGTTAGTTTTTAGTATATTTTTATTAGTTTTTAGTTAAAATTCACTTTTCTGGACTTTACTATGAGTTTGTGTGTTTTTCTGTGATTTCAGGTATTTTCTGGCTGAAATTGAGGGATCTGAGCAAAAATCTGATCCAGAGACTCAAAAGGACTGCAGATGCTGTTGGATTCTGACCTCCCTGCACTCGAAGTGGATTTTCTGGAGCTACAGAAGCCCAATTGGCGCTCTCTCAACGGCGTTGGAAAGTAGACATCCTGGGCTTTCCAGAAATATATAATAGTCCATACTTTGCCCAAGATTTGATGGCCCAAACCGGCGTTCAAAGTCACCTCAAGAAATTCCAGCGTTAAACGCCGGAACTGGCACCTAATTGGGAGTTAAACGCCCAAACTGGCACTAAAGCTGGCGTTTAACTCCAAGGAGAGTCTCTACACGAAATTTCTTCATTGCTCAGCCCAAGCACACACCAAGTGGGCCCGGAAGTGGATTTTTATGTCATTTACTCATCTATGTACTAGTTTTCTATAAGTAGGACCTTTTGCTATTGTATTAGAGAGAATCTTTTGATCATGTTTTTATGATTGAACCCTCTTTGGGAGGCTGGCCATTCGGCCATGCCTAGACCTTGTTCTTATGTATTTTCAACGGTGGAGTTTCTACACACCATAGATTAAGGTGTGGAGCTCTGCTGTACCTCGAGTATTAATGCAATTACTATTGTTCTTCCATTCAATTCCGCTTGTTCTTTGTCCAAGATATCACTTGTTCTTCAACATGATGGAGGTGATGATTGACGCCCATCACCATTCTCACCCATGAACAAGGTGACTGACAACCATTCTTGTTCTACAAGCATCTGAGGCTTAGTGAATATCTCTTGGATTCCTGATTGCACGATGCATGGTTGATCGCCTGACAACCGAGTGCTCGCCTGACAAACGAGCCAACCATTCCGTGAGATCAGAGTCTTCGTGGTATAGGCAAGAACTGATGGCGGCATTCAAGAGAATCGGAAGGTCTAACCTTGTCTGTGGTATTCTGAGTAGGATTCAATGATTGAATGACTGTGACGTGCTTCAAACCTGTAACCTACTGGGCGTTAGTGACAGACGCAAAAGAGTGATTCTATTCCGGTAGGGGAGGGAACCAAACCGGTGATTGGCAGTACTGTGACAGAGTGCGTGCATTAGCTTTCACTGCGCGGATGGGAGGTAGCTGCTGACAACAGTGAAACCCTACACGAGCTTGCCATGGAAAGGAGTAAGAAGGATTGGATGAAGGCAGTGGGAAAGCAGAGAGACGGAAGGGAAAGCATCTTCATACGCTTGTCTGAAGCTCTTACACCAATGATATACATAAGTATCACTATCTTTATCTTTTATAGTATTTTCGCTCATCATCATATACATTTGAGTTTGCCTGACTAAGATTTACAAGATGACCATAGCTTGCTTCAATGCTAACAATCTCCGTGGGATCGACCCTTACTCACGTAAGGTATTACTTGGACGACCCAGTGCACTTGCTGGTTAGTTGTGCGAAGTTGTGTAATGCCATGGTATTGAGCTACCAAGTTCTTGGAGCCATTACCGGGGATTATGAGAGTTGTGAAAAAGTATTGTTCACAATTTCGCGCACCACCCACAATGCATCCTCTAGCTTTCTAGCCCAATCTTTCCTTGTGATTCCCACTGTTTTCTCTAGGAACTTCTTCAATTCCCTATTTGCCAATTCAGCTTGGCCGTTAGTTTGAGGGTGGTATGGTGTGGCTACCTTGTGGACTACTCCATATTTGTGGAGGAGTTTTTCCATCTGTTTGTTGCAAAAGTGACCCCCACCATCACTAACAAGCCCCTTTGGTACTCCATATCTTGTAAAAATGTGTTTCTTTAGGAATTGGAGGACAATTTGTGCGTCACAAGTAGTTGTGGCTATGGCTTCTACCCACTTTGAGACATATTCCACTGCTACCAAGATGTATTTGAAAGAATAGGAGGGGGGAAAGGGTCCCATGAAATCAATGCCCCATAGGTCGAACAATTCTAATTCCAAGATGAAGTTCTGAGGCATCTCATTCCTTCTTGTTAGTCCCCCTGTTCTCTGACATTCATTACATTGATGAACATACTCTCTGGCATCCTTGAAGATGGTTGGCCAATAGAAGCCACTTTGTAGTATTTTTGCGGCTGTTTTTTCTGGGCCAAAATGTCCACCATAGGCTGAGCCGTGACAATGCCATAAGATGTCTCTTATCTCACTCTCGGGAACACACCTTCTGATTACTCCATCAGAGCATCTCTTGAAGAGGAAGGGTTCATCCCATGAAAGTTTTCTTGCTTCATTGATTAACCTCTTTATTTGTTGCTTAGAGAACTCTTGAGGTATCTTCCTTCCAACTTTGTAGTTAGCTATGTCAGCAAACCAAGGTGTTTGCTGAATCTGCATGAGATGCTCATCTGGGAAACTTTCATTCACGGGCTGAGAAGCCTTTTGAGTTGTTTCATGTGGTAATCTTGACAAATGATCAGCAACCTTGTTTTCAGTGCCCTTCCTATCTCTTATCTCAATGTCAAACTCTTGTAGGAGCAGTATCCACCTGATGAGTCTTGGTTTAGCATCCTGCTTTGACATCAAATACTTAAGTGCAGCATGATCAGTATAAACCACAACTTTGGATCCTATCAAGTATGATCTAAACTTATCAAATGCATAAACTACAGCTAACAACTCCTTTTCTGTTGTGGTGTAATTTCTTTGGGCATCATTTAGTACTTTACTTGCATAATATATAACATGATGCAGATTTCCTTTCTTCTGCCCAAGTACAGCACCAATTGCAAGATCACTTGCATCACACATGAGTTCAAAAGGTAATTCCCAATCTGAAGGTGTGATGATTGGTGCTGTTGTGAGTTTATGTTTTAAAGTTTCAAAGGCATGCCGGCAGTCTTCATCAAACACAAAAGGATTATCAAGCATCAAAAGATTACTTAAAGGTTTGGCTATTTTTGAAAAGTCTTTGATAAACCTTCTATAAAATTCGGCATGTCCCAAGAAACTTCTAACAGATTTCACATTAATTGGTGCAGGGAGCTTTTCTATTATCTCAACTTTTGCCTTATCAACCTCTATCCCTTTTCTTGAAACTTTATGGCCAAGGACAATCCCTTCGGGTACCATGAAATGGCATTTTTCCCAGTTTAAAACTAAATTAGTTTCTTGGCATCGTTTCAAGACAAGGGTTAAATGGTTCAGGCAAGCATTGAAATTATCACCAAAAACAGAGAAGTCATCCATGAAGACCTCTAGAAATTTTTCAACCATATCAGAAAAAATGGATAGCATACACCTTTGAAATGTGGCAGGGGCGTTGCAAAGCCCAAAGGGCATCCTTCGGTATGCAAAGACTCCAAATGGGCATGTAAAGGCAGTCTTCTCTTGGTCCTTGGGGTCTACCACTATTTGATTATACCCAGAGTATCCATCCAAAAAGCAATAATAGGCATGACCGGCTAACCGTTCCAACATCTGATCAATGAATGGAAGAGGGAAATGGTCTTTTCTGGTGGCATCATTCAATCTTCTATAGTCTATGCACATCCTCCATCCAGTCACTGTTCTAGTAGGGATCAACTCATTCTTTTCATTGGTGATGACTGTCATTCCTCCTTTCTTTGGTACAACCTGAACCGGGCTCACCCATGGGCTGTCAGATATTGGGAAGATTATTCCTGCATTCCACAACTTCATCACTTCTTTCTGGACAACTTCCTTCATTGTGGGGTTTAGCCTTCTTTGAGGTTGAACTACAGGTTTGGAATTATCTTCCAAGAGGATCTTATGCATACATACTGCAGGGCTGATTCCTTTCAAGTCATTAATGGTCCATCCTAAAGCATCTTTGTGAGCTTTGAGTACATTAAGAAGCTCTCCCTCTTCTTTTGTTGTTAGGGATGAATTGATGATTACTGGAAAACTCTCTGATGTACCTAGAAATGCATATTTGAGATGGGGAGGTAGTGGTTTCAACTCTTGTTTCTTCTCTTGCTCAATGAAGGTCTCGGCTACTTGTTCTTCTATTGCACTTTGATCTCCTTCTTGCTCCTGATAATTTTCTTCCAGCATTTCTTCCACCAAACTCTCTATCATATCTACTTTTACATAATCCTCTTGCTCAGGGATATTTTGCATTGACTTGAAAACATTTATGATCATTTGTTCATTATGGACCCTGAAGACCATTTCCCCTTTTTCTACATCGATGATGGCTCTTGCTGTGTGTAAAAATGGCCTCCCCAAAATGATTGAGTCACTTCCTTCTTCTTCAGTATCCAAAATCACAAAATCTGCTGGGAAGATAAATTCCCCAATCTTCACCAACAGATTTTCCACAATTCCATTGGGTGTCTTAATGGATCTGTCAGCCATAACTAATGACATCCTGGTGGGTTTAAGCTCTTCTATATCGAGTTTTCTCATCATTGAAAGAGGCATTAAATTGATGCTGGCACCAAGGTCACAGAGAGCTTTGTTGAGAATTGTTTTTCCAATGGTACATGACACTACAAAGCCCCCCGGATCCTTGAGTTTTGGGGGAATACCCCGCTGGATCACGGCACTGCATTCCTCGGTCAGTAATATGGTTTCCTTCTCAAGCCAACTTCTCTTCTTATTGATAAGCTCCTTCATGAACTTGGCATACAAAGGCATTTGCTCAAGTGCTTCAGCTAGAGGAATATTGATTTCCAGCTTCTTGAAGGTCTCAAGGAATTTGTGGAAATGTTGGTCCTTAACCTCTTTGTTGAATCTTTGAGGATACGGCAGTGGAGGTGTGATGCTCTTTCCGAATTGCTGCTGTCCTTGATTCTTTTCCTTTGAGCTATGTGGCTGGTTCTCCTATTTTTTGAGTTTCTCATTGCTTTTGGTTGGCACCACCACTTGCTCCTTAGCTTGATCTGCTTTTGTTTGCTTCTCATCCTCTGTTGGTTCTTTGATGCTCTCTTTTTGTTTCTTTGTAGTGTCATTGTTGCTCATCAATATTCTCCCACTTCTCAATTGTATTGCCTTGCATTCCTCCTTGGGATTTGGGATTGTGTCACTAGGTAGTGAGCTTGAAGGTCTCTCAACAGAAATTTGCTTGGAGATTTGCCCGATCTGCCTTTCTAGGCTCTTTATGGAGGCCTCATGGTTTTTGTTTGTCATTTCCTGTAGTTTCATCATTTTTTCTATCATGGTTTCCAAGTTGGTGATTCTTTGGGGTTCAGGTGGTGCGTGTGGTGGGTTATGAGCTGTGGTTAGTGGATGATGGGAATTTTGATTAATGGATTGGTACTGGTTGAGATTGGGGTAATTGTTTTGAGGTTTTCTATAGGTATTTTGGTTGGTTTGCTGCTGGTTGAAATTTTGATTGTGTCTTGTGTTGTTTTGGTTTGAGTTCCTCTTCCATGGTTGTTGGTTTTGGTTGTGAGTATCTCCCCATCTGAGGTTGGGGTGATTCTTCCATGAGGAGTTGTATGTATCACCATAGACTTCATTTGGATTAGAATGCATGTACTGGACTTGTTCTTGCTGTTGCTCTTCTTGAACTTCTTCATTTTGTCCCCATGTGGGTGATGGTTGGCTAGTGTTTACTGCTGCAACTTGGAGGCTGTCAATCCTCTTGGTCATTTGCTCAAATTGTTGTTGAATTTGCTGCTGCATTAATTTGTTTTGAGCCAGGATTGAATCCACTCCTTCTAGCTCCATTACTCCTCTTCTTTGTGATGGTTGGCGGTTTCTTTGATGAGCAAAGAAATATTGGTTGTTGGCCACCATATCAATAAGTTCTTGAGCCTCTTCTGCAGTTTTCATGAGTTGCAAGGAACCTCCAGCTGAGTGATCCAAGGATTCCTG
>NC_080377.1:86394205-86399205 GCF_014773155.1 Arachis stenosperma
TAGCAAGCCCGTTGTGGTTGTGGTGTGCCATCGGGGTCCCCCGCCCCGGGTCCAAGGTTGAGCGCGGGCGTCGGGCTACTGCAAACCCCGATCACCAAAGGACCAAGAAGGGAAACACGTCCATGCACGGCCCATCTAGGCACCACCTAGGGAGCATGGCGTGGTGGAGTTGTGCCTTGTGCACCCGCGGCGTGCTCGCCCTACGTCTAGGGTCGACGCAAGACGGTGCCCGACGCGGTGTTGGTTTTGTTGTGCGTGTTGCTTAATCTAGACGGTGCGGCTGTTCAATTATCGCCCGAAGCACCTCACGCCTCGGGCTGTCCCTTGAATGTTCTTCGTCGCTTCCCCCGAACCCTGCCCAGCGGAGTTGGCTCGGCACTCCCGTATGCTTCCGCTTGCCTGCACGCTCCAAGGCGTGCGGGGGACGGTTCGTCCGGGCGTGCTGGGTTCGCGGACCGTGGTGGCGGATGAGTGGTGTGCGGGTTGTTAGTGTGTCTGGCTCCTTGCCTCGCGCACCGAACAGCCGCGCTGAAACTCGAGTTGCCCAAAAGGCTTGCTTGGCGCAATGCGAGCAAGGTGAGATGCCCAAAGGCTTGCTGGGCGCAATGCCAGCAAGATGCACGATGCCTTGCCATCACCTAGGCATACTAGCAAGCCCGTTGTGGTTGTGGTGTGCCGTCGGGGTCCCCCGCCCCGGGTCCAAGGTTGAGCGCGGGCGTCAGGCTACTGCAAACCCCGATCACCAAAGGACCAAGAAGGGAAACATGTCCATGCACGGCCCATCTAGGCACCACCTAGGGAGCATGGCGTGGTGGAGTTGTGCCTTGTGCACCCGCGGCGTGCTCGCCCTACGTCTAGGGTCGACGCAAGACGGTGCCCGACGCGGTGTTAGTTTTGTTGTGCGTGTTGCTTAATCTAGACGGTGCGGCTGTTCGATTATCGCCCGAAGGACCTCACGCCTCGGGCTGTCCCTTGAATGTTCTTCATCGCTTCCCCCGAACCCTGCCCAGCGGAGTTGGCTCGGCACTCCCGTATGCTTCCGCTTGCCTGCACGCTCCAAGGCGTGCGGGGGGCGGTTCGTCCGGGCGTGCTAGGTTTACGGACCGTGGTGGCGGATGAGTGGTGTGCGGGTTGTTAGTGTGTCTGGCTCCTTGCCTCGCGCACCGAACGGCCGCGCTGAAACTCGAGTTGCCCAAAAGGCTTGCTTGGTGCAATGCGAGCAAGGTGAGATGCCCAAAGGCTTGCTGGGCGCAATGCCAGCAAGATGCACGTTGCCTAGGCACACTAGCAAGCACGTTGTGGTTGTGGTGTTGTTGCCGGGGTCACCCGCCCCCAGTCGAAGGTCGATCACGGGCGTCGGGCTCCGGCGAAACCCGATTGCCGTAGGAACAACGAGGGAAACACGCTCATGCACGGCCCATCCAGGCACCACCTATGGATCATGGCGTGGAGGTGTTTTGCCTTGGGCACCCGCCCGGGGCAACTCCTTGAGCTTGGCCCAGGACAAGGGATCATCGCCCAAGTCTGAGCATGGCGTGGGAACGGCGGGCGGCCTGTGCGTCCCCGCGAGGGGCAACGCGGCGTGCGCGGCCCAACGCTAGGCCATGCCTGGTGTGGCGCACGACGCGGATGACCGATATCCGTGCGGCGGGTGTGTCGTGCGCCGGGGGCAACGCGACGTCCCCGTCCTATTACTTGCAGGGGGCAAGTCGCGGAAGACGGCTTTCGGTTTGTGTCCACTCTGGTGGGGCATCGCGTTGTGCTCGGCCTGGCTCTAGGCTTGACCTACGACAGGTCCCGACCTGGTGTGGCTTGTTCTTGTGACTCGTTCACGTGGTTCGTTCTAGACGGTGCGGCTTTTCGGTTCTTGTGGCTGAGTTTAAGCATATCAATAAGCGAAGGAAAAGAAACTAACAAGGATTCCCCTAGTAACGGCGAGCGAACCGGGAAGAGCCCAGCATGAGAATCGGTCGCCCCTGGCGTCTGAATTGTAGTCTGGAGAAGCGTCCTCAGTGGCGGACCGGGCCCAAGTCCCGTGGAAGGGTGCGCTAGAGACGGTGAGAGCCCCATTGTGCCCGGACCCTGTCGCACCACGAGGCGCTGTCTGCGAGTCGGGTTGTTTGGAAATGCAGCCCTAATCGGGCGGTAAATTCCGTCCAAGGCTAAATACTGGCGTGAGACCGATAGCGAACAAGTACCGCGAGGGAAAGATGAAAAGGACATTGAAAAGAGAGTCAAAGAGTGGTTGAAATTATCGGGAGGGAAGCGGATGGGGGCCGGCGATGTGCCCCGGTCGGATGTGGAACGGCGACGCTGGTCCGCCAATCGACTCGGGGCGTCGACCGACGCGGATTGCGACGGTGGCCCAAGCCCGGGCCGTCGATAGGCCCGCGGATACGTCATCGTTGCGATTGTGGAAGGCAGCGCGCGCCCGCTGGCGTGCTTCGGCATCTGTGCGCTCCGGGCATCGGCCTGTGGGCTCCCCATTCGGCCCGTCTTGAAACACGGACCAAGGAGTCTGACATGTGTGCGAGTCAACGGGTGAATAAACCCGCGGGGCGCAAGGAAGCTAATTGGCGGGATCCCCCCGGGGGTTGCACCGCCGACCGACCCTGATCTTCTGTGAAGGGTTCGAGTGAGAGCACGCCTGTCGGGACCCGAAAGATGGTGAACTATGCCTGAGCGGGGCGAAGCCAGAGGAAACTCTGGTGGAGGCCCGTAGCGATACTGACGTGCAAATCGTTCGTCTGACTTGGGTATAGGGGCAAAAGACTAATCGAACCGTCTAGTAGCTGGTTCCCTCCGAAGTTTCCCTCAGGATAGCTGGAGCCCGCAGGCGAGTTCTATCGGGTAAAGCCAATGATTAGAGGCATCGGGGGCGCAACGCCCTCTACCTATTCTCAAACTTTAAATAGGTAGGACGGCGCAGCTGCTCTGTTGAGCCGTGCCACGGAATCGGGAGCTCCAAGTGGGCCATTTTTGGTAAGCAGAACTGGCGATGCGGGATGAACCGGAAGTCGGGTTACGGTGCCCAACTACGCGCTAACCTAGACCCCACAAAGGGTGTTGGTCGATTAAGACAGCAGGACGGTGGTCATGGAAGTCAAAATCCGCTAAGGAGTGTGTAACAACTCACCTGCCGAATCAACTAGCCCCGAAAATGGATGGCGCTGAAGCGCGTGACCTATACCCGGCCGTCGGGGCAAGGGCTATGCCGCGATGAGTAGGAGGGCGCGGCGGTCGCTGCAAAACCTGGGGTGCGAGCCCGGGCGGAGTGGCCGTCGGTGCAGATCTTGGTGACGATTAAGAATACTTTTTAAAGGCTACGCGAAAAAATATCCCAGTCAAAAATGACCTTTCCTCTTTGGGGCGAGTCGCCCTCCCCCGCCCCCCCTACCGCCCCCGGGGGAAGAATGGGCCGTACAGAACGCAAACGGATCCCCGAACGGCAAAACTGACTTCAACCGGCTTAACTTCTGTAACGGCTCGGCAGCCTATTATAGGGAGGCATCCCCAGTTTCTCAGACTTGACCTGGCCGAAGGATTGCTGGGCGCAATGCCAGCACTACGCTCGATGCCTGGTCCCCCGTAGGCAGCAAGACCCGGTACGTGGTCAACCGGGGAAGGACGTGGCCCGAGGGAGAGCTGGCACCTGCCGAGGTCGGGACACGCCTAGACTCGGCACGTGGTCCACGTAGAAAGACGCGCCCGGGAAAGGGTGAGCAGGCACCCTGCGAGGCAGGTGGCGTTGCAACGTTGGCTGGGGGCGTTGCAACGGAGGCAGGTCGCGTTGCGACGGATGCCGGGCGAGTTGCAACGTTGGCTGGGCGGCGTTGCAACGGAGGCAGGTCGCGTTACAGCATTGGCTGGGGGGCAGTGCAACAGATGCCGGGCGCGTTGCAGCGTTGGCTGGGGGGCGGTGCAACAGATGCCGGGCGCGTTGCAGCGTTGGCTGGGGGCGGTGCAACGGATGCCGGGCGCGTTGCAGCGTTTGCTGGGGGCGGTGCAATGTTGGCCGGCGGCGTTGCAACGGATGCCGGACGCGTTGCAACGTTGGCCGGCGGCGTTGCAACGGATGTTGGGCGCGTTGCAACCTTGGCCAAGGGGGTTGCAACGGAGGCAGGGCGGCTTGCAACGGACGCTGGGCGCGTTGCAACGCATGCTAGGCACGATGCATCGTTGGCTGGGAGCGTTGCAACGGAGGCTGTGTTTGGTGCATCGTTGGCTGGGAGCGTTGCAACGGAGGCACCCGCCGTTGCAACGGAGGCACCGACCGTTGCAACGGAGGGGCCAAATTTTCATATCTCACAATTGGCTCGTGCACTTTTCTTGAAATTTTGAGGGAACCTTGGTAATATTATTTAAAGGCCGCACAAAAAAATCCAGGTCAAAAATCGCACGTTTGCTTTGTTTTTCATTTTTATTGAATTTCCGGCTTTTCGTGTGGGAGAAAAATCGGCAAAAAAAAACCACACGGTGTAAATTCACCAAATTTGGTGGATGGAAAGATCTTATTTTTCTAGAGGTTGTCGCAAAAAACGGCAACAAAATTCGACCTCTAGAGCAGTTTGCTTGAGTTGGCTGGTTTCGTTGCAACGGAGGCACCCGCCGTTGCAACGATGGCTCGGAGCGTTGCAACGGAGGAGCCAAATTTTCATATCTCACAATTGGCTCGTGCACTTTTCCTGAAATTTTGAGGAAACCTTGGTAATATTATTTAAAGGCTGCACAAAAAAATCCAGGTCAAAAATCGCACTTTTGCTTCGTTTTTCTTTTTTTTTGAATTTCCTGCTTTTCGGGTGGGAAAAAAATCGGCAAAAAAAATCCACACAATGTAAATTCACCAAATTTGGTGGATGGAAGATCTTATTTTTCTAGAGATTGTCGCAAAAAACGGTGTCAATATTCGACCTCTAGAGCAGTTTCCTCGAGTATGTCTCCTCACGGAAAAGGATGTCTACCCGTGGCACTTTGGTAATGGCTCGGCAGCCTATTATAGG